>NC_081199.1:3908865-4063865 GCF_902713425.1 Acipenser ruthenus
TTCGGTTCGTGTTGTGTACTCCTTTTGGGTTATATCTTCAAATGCTTCATTTTCAAATCACTGTGAAGTCCTGAACCTTCAAATGTCATTTGAACCCATTCATGCATGGTGACCTCACATGGGGACAGATACGAAAAAAAACCTCTCTCCTAGTCTTTATATGGGGACACATGGAAGACGCGAATGCACGATGGATGCCATCTAAAGCAATGGAAAAAAATTGAAAACATTTTTAATGGAAAATACATTTATTATGTGTCCAAAGCTACTTTTTTATCAGCAATTTTCAATATTTCATGCATGAAAGGGTCCAATTCCCTTTTTTTTTAACATTTCCCAAACTATTGTTTTTTGTATTATTATTATTATTATTAATTCTGTTCCTCCAATAGTGAGTTATCATTTTGCTTTGAAATCTGCCTTTACCTGGCTTTGAGCCGCTTTGAACTAAGTGCCTAAGTGCCGGGACTGCTCCATTCAAATCATGTGACAATGTGACCTTTGAAAATAAAAAAAAGAAATGAAATGGCTTTTGAAACTACTTTCTCTTTAATGAGCTAAAGTGGGATGTTTTGGCAACAGAAGGGAATTGAATTCACTTTCTGACTGTAAGGAGTCTGAAGAGAGCGGGATTGTCACTCAGAGTTTGGAAGGAAGATCATTCTTAATTGCATTCTACCTGATCTACATGATGTATACGACCTCATACAGAATTCCATTTGGGTTTGTGCAATGCTCCCCATTAGACCTGCCACTGACTTAGGCATGTTTTCACTGATTACAGTAATGCAGCTTAATGAAGTATTGAAACAGGGAGGAGGAGGGAGGCAGTAAGGAAGAGACTGAAACCAATTTAAGGTTGAACCCCTGTCTACACGCCCTCGCCCTCAGTCAGACTGTGCCTCCCCTCACAGGTACGTGTTCATCATTCAGAAAGCCTACCAGGAGATTGAGACGGGTCCCGAGAGCTCTATCTACACCAAGATGAATGGGGTCGCCTTGTCAGGGGACACAGTGCAGGATATGGTGGAGTATGTCAGACCTTCAGAGGTGAGAACGCTGACCCGGTCGCCATGTATTACATGTTTTGCTCCATGAACAGCTGAAGTACATTGTACTGTATATCACGTGCACATGCATGTTTCCCCTGTATTTGAACGTCAGTCGACTCGTATTTGTTTTGCCTCTAGTTTCTTTATAATTAAAAGCTTTCTCGGCGCATGTGTGTTATTTAAGATGCACATGGCTGGCTTTGTGAAGAGTCTACTCATTGCATCATTCTCATCAATAATTACCTTTAAAGGATATTGCTCGCTGATCACACTTCTACAGGGATTTCTCTCCATCTTTAACAGTCTCCATCACTGGGCATATACTTATGGCCAGATTTACACCAAAATCAAACCTTTCTTTTATGAAATAAATTAATCTGTTTTTATTACAGTAACAAACAATCATCTTGACTTAATTCGTTAGCTTCTACTGGTTTTGTTACGGAAGCAAATTGCACTTTGGGGAAGTGATTTAGTTAAGGTGCTTTGAGAGCTCATTTCACTGATAGGCAAAGAGGTGCAACAGCCTCTCATTTCAGTGATTGCGAGCTCCATTTAAAGGGAAGTGGGCATTAGAAAAGGCAATCTTACATTGTAATTGCTTGAAGCAATATTAATTCATATTACATGATCAGAGACAAATTCTGCAGAAACGCTTGATAATGCTTTCCTGCTTTCGCTGTGTTTCAATCTCAGGGCGGTGATGTCATCAGCGCTATTCTGCGGAAAGAAGTGACTCATAACCAGAGACAGGGTGTGTGTGCTGAGGTGAGCTGCCCGCGGTGAAGCTAGTGTGGCAGTCCAGCCAAAAAGACATACTCTATATCAACTACGTTCCCCTGATATTCATATTGTATTATTATCAGTTGTTGATTTTGCTTAGATCCTCGTTTGCCATGCCTACCAGCTATTACAGCAAACATTGTGTCTGAAATATAAGCATTGCACTCTGCACACAAGCCCGTAATTGACAATTAAAAAATGTAACACATGGTGGACACATGGTAAAGCATAGGTAAGCATTATAAAGAGGGGTATGGTAAAGGATATCAAAAACATGGTAAATCATTCTAAACTATAGTAAATACTGTGCTAAACTTTTTAACATACTTTTCAGAAGCAATAGTTGGTAAGCCAGGCTATTGATCTAAGCAAACAGCAATAGAGAGTCATTGTTTAGCCCCTCCAGCGCTGGTCTCAAATGACTGACTGTGTGACCTTTGCACTTCTGAAAGGGCTGACATGGTAACATGGGTTCCTACCGCTCCCTGATCCCACGAAGCTACAGGTGGAGGTGCTGACATCACCCTCCAGCTCCTCAGAACAGCAGCTTTCTCAAAAATCCTTTTAGCCAGGATCGAAGTGCATTTCACAAAACCCACGGCTGAAACTCAATCTTAATGATCCAACGATCAGGGGCTAATCAGATTCTCTGAACACTCCTTGTGATCTGATTTAGTGTTTAACAAGAGAGGGTGGAGATCATATTAGGGCTCTCTTTCCACTTTCTTCAAGCAAGTCTTTACACTTTCTGTTTGAAAATAGACAGCGAATTTAGTTGGACACTGTGAAGACCACAGTAACTCTTTCACTTCTGGATGATTTGTCCTGCTGGGATAAAACACATCGGGCACTCTAATAAATCCAGCTGTGACTTTTCCAAAATAACCTCACTTCTCAGTTGCTGGTTGAATGTTTCTTATTCAGCATATTGTGTTGCATCAATATGTGGTTAGTCACTGGATCAGCAAAACTAATTCCCAATTCTATAATAACTATAAAACTAAATTAGCCTGATATAATGCATTTTATTTGCTAAAGATTTATCGTGGAGTACTACTACTACTACTAATAATAATATACCATGCATTACACAGCACTCATCTGACTATGTACACCTTTCTGGAAACAAAAGCAGCAAACAAACGGTTTAAAATGTAGCGAATGTTTTTGTTTTTCAGCATTTTAGTGTTCCGGGTGCTAACTGCACCGAGGACTCGGACTGCACCCCTCAGGAGATCGGCATGCAGGGAAACGGTAAGGGCCTGAGCCCCGCATGAATCTCAGATGCCAGCCTGAGAACGCGCTCCTTGGTGTAGCGCTGCTAACAGTCTTTGTGTCCTCAGGTAAGAGGACTGGGCTCTGCGTGCCGTATTACAATCAAACCTTCAAGACCTGCCAGATCAAGTCCTGGTGCCCCATCGAGGAGTTTGCAGCTGTCAGGTAACTCCTGGACTCAGACCCCAGCTCTGCCCCTCTCTCAAACCCTGTCTCCACTGACACAAGCACAACCCCAGGCCCTCCCCGTGCACTGCATTTCCAATTACTTCATTGCAGACTTACAGGTCAGCCTCCCTGCGTGACCCTGTGTGCAAGCCTGAGTCCGGGACACGTGCCACAGGACCCCACTGAAAATGAGGTGTTGTACCTCTGAGGGCTATCCTGTCGAAATAGCAATACATTGCTATGGACTGTATTGCATGTATGAGTTACAGTACACCAGTAGCTATAAATAAATCAATAAATAAGATACAAATACCTACTTAAAACGCAAAGCAATGGACCTTTTTAGGGTGGTTCCTTTCTCATTATTCCAATGCAATCCCTAAAGCTGACGCAAGCTGATTACCACAGGTCCAAGCGGCCTGTGCATATTATGTGGCCTTTTGTAAAACTCAGTAGGCCTGCATCCCTGCAAACTCCTTGCTAATGCCTCTTATTTCCCTCCCAGGGAGCCAGCGCTGAAGGAGGCGATCAACTTTACTGTATTCATCAAAAACACTGTCCACTTCCCCAAATTCAGAGTCCTCAGGTGGGAGGTTCGCTTGATCCTTTGGGTTTGAAGGGGTTGCTGTGTGAATGAAATGCATGTACTGGCAACAACAGTTCCAGGATGGTAATGGGTGCTGTATTGTGTGTATCGTATAGTGAACCTGTAGAGGATCTCATAGTGATATGGACGAGACTCAAAACACATACAATAAGTTTATATTATGTCAGTTTTTGTTATCAATTACAAGCGCTTTTCATCTGTACTGGAAATGTCCCACCAGCTAACAGATCCATTTCCAAAATAACACCTAACATAACATACAGGAGCTTATAGAGATGCTGATTGTGAGCTTGCTGTAATATCGTACTCAACATGCCAGTTCAACAAGGTCTCAGCTGGTAAGACAGCTGGCACCCTGCCTGACACTGACTTTCTTTCTCCAGAGGAAACACCAAGGGAAAAAAAAATCTGCATTCCTGCACTTACAACGCAGTCACTAACATCTACTGCCCTGTCTTCACCCTGGGGTACATTGCAAAGCAAGCGGAGGAGAATTTCACTGAGCTGTGTGAGACGGTACGGTCTGTCATTCCCTCATCTTTCCCAATCCAAATACAGACAGATACACTGACAGAGGTCTTTAGTCAGTCAGCTCCTTACCCTTGACAGGGAATTGGTCACCTGCCCTGCAGGCTGATGGACAGACAGACAGGACTTCACTCTCCAGTGAAGTCTACTAGAAATTGTGATCGTAGACTGTCAATGCAGTCAGTGTTTTCGCCAATTACTATAAAAAATGGTATCTGATATTATATTATAAAGCTATGCACCATGCTGCATCAAATCAAAAAGCAGTCAAGAGTCTTACGACAAAGATATTGTGAAACATGAATTTGGAATGGAAAGAAATGAAGCTATACTGTTGAACTTCAGCCAATGGAAATCCAGGATACTGTCCCTATTGAAATGGGGTCTCTGCCAAACTCACAGCACGTTGTGTCCCGCAGGGAGGGGTGATCGGCGTTTTCATCAACTGGAAGTGTAACCTAGACCTGGACCCCTCGGAGTGCTACCCCCAGTACGCCTTCCGACGACTGGACCTGCGCAAGGACCTGATCTCCTCTGGATACAACTACAGGTGAGAGCCTCGCCAAGGCCCAGGCAAATCCCAGGCAAGGAGCTTCGTTAATAATTCAATCAGTGGAAAGGGCCTTGAGGCTGCAGATCAGAGCACTTAGTTACATTTAGACTGCCGTCTTAAAACAATGTCAAGGAAGGTGCTGACTTAAGCGAATTTAGAATTAAATGATGCACAGAATTCAAAGGACCAATGGACTTCTTTTCTGGGCCATTTGGTTAATTGGTGTGTCACAGCAGAGGAGTTCGGTTTTAAGAACATGGTAATCTGCTTTTGCCTGCATCTTACAAGAGCTTATGATTTTTAATTTCTCTGTTTCTAGTCAGTTCATCTCACTGAGGACGTGACATTTTTTTTTTTTTTTTGATGTCTAGATCCTGAGATCATTTATCTCATGATCTCAACATAATGGTTTTAAATGTTGAATTCTTTAGTTAATTTAGCTCCTGATCTTTACATAACACATTTTTTATCCCTTTATGAGCCACTGCATGTTCCTCACTCTGTTCCACGGCTGTTGGCGATGGTTTAGTTAGCCCAGCTGGCTGATTGTCCCGTTGGCTGATGTTTTCGGGGTTGCGTCCGCAGGTTTGGAAAGTACTACAGCCGGAATGGCAGCGAGTACAGATCTCTGGTCAAGGCTTTTGGGATGCGAATTGATGTCATTGTCCATGGTGAGGTATGCATTTTGAAACATTTTGGGTTGAATTAAACACAGTGCTATGTATTCACTAATTGAATTTGAATAATAGATTTGAATTCCATTCTTTTTCTTCATTTAGGCTGGGAAGTTCAGCATCATCCCAACAATCATCAACATGGTCGCCGCTATGACATCTGTAGGGATTGTAAGCTTGCTTTCTGCTGAATACTTTTAATATCTTAGTTTTAGAATGGAAGTCCCTCGTGATGTTGTGCCCTTATTTATTATTTCATTAACCCTTTCATGCATGACGACCTCATATGGTGACGGATAAAAAATCTCTTCTAGATGCAAATGCATGATGACCTTATATGAGGACGTCATTTTTTCCTCATATAAAGCAATGGAAAATATGTTTATTATCTGTCTAAAACTACTTTTTTCAGCTATTTGCAATATATCATGCATGAAATGGTTTAATAGGGTACTGTATATTAACTAACCATTCACAAAAAAAGCAACCCACATTTATAAATGTGTTTGTTCTGTAAGCTTGTTGTTAGCGGTTAATAAACTCAAAAAGTGACTTTTAAAATATAGCATGCCCTTGGGTTCAAAGTCCTGGGTTGACATCACAGTCCTCTTTGTTTTTGTACAGTGCTCCTTCCTGTGCGACTGGATTTTACTGACATTTATCGATAAGAACGAGATTTACAGCGACATGAAGTTTGATGGGGTGAGAAACTGCGTCACTGTGTGCGTTGTGATGTTTCCAATCCTACAGAAAACACACAACTCTAAAATACCAGACTGCTGCCCAACCACCATATAATCTATTGACATTGAAGTGCCGTGTGTCCCTGTGGAAATTCAGCTTTCTGTTTTAGTGTTCTATGACAGATCTCCTGTCAAATTGGTTTCCTTATTAAGCAGTTACTGCAATGTTAGATTAAAAATAAATAGCAAAGAAAAAAATCCAGTTTGTTCAGTTATCTTTCAGATTTATTCATTGCTGGTTTTGTAAGATCAAGACTTTTCTAAGTTCTTCTAAGAAGCAAAAAAAGTCCTTATAAAAGTTTAGTATAGTAAAAGCATAGCAAAGTGTAACAAAGCATAGTAAAAGCATGGTAAAGCATAGGGAAAAATCCCAGAGGGTTGGTGTCTTTGGATTTCCAAATTGAACCCCTAAAGCTGCCGTCTCTCTCCCCTTGCAGATCACCAGTGACCCCAGTCAAGAATTGGCCACAGAGAACACAACAGTGAGCCAAGACTCGACCCACACAGACCTCTCTGATAACGTCCAGCTCTGATCACCCCATGGAGACCTCTGTCTGCTCACCTGGACCCTGCTTAACCCTTAGAAATCCCTAAAAACAGGTAGCAAAGAGCGGACAGGCACAGGAGTCAGGAGGGCACAACAGCAGGGTGGGACAGCGTGGGCTGATTCCTGGGGGGTGTCTTGGTCCCATAAAGGGGAAAGGGTCCAGGACAACGCTAATGAATCAGGGAAGACGTCCCCACGTCTGATTAAGAACTTAAGATAATGTCCTGTTGGACTGTCAGGTATTTCTGAATTGTGTCCCTCCACTTCAGTAATTTTATTGTGCTACAAATGTATTAATAACAGGTGAAGTTTGGGAGACTGTAGCTTTCTAATAGTGTTTTCGGCTCGTTGGACATTCTGTTTTCCAATCCGTAAACTCGGTAGTCACAATACTTTGGGCACTATGGCGGATATTGTGCCATACTTTAGAGTTGAGAATGTGTAAAGGCTCGGATTTTAAAGGCTTTTGGTCCACATTCAATCAAAAACTATGCAAAATATATAAAAAGATTTGGCCCCTTTAATTTTGTCTTTAGTGCATGAGTGCGTGTATTATAAATACCTGTATTCTGAATGTTTCATTGTCCAGAGTACTTTCTGCATATGAAAATGAGACATTTATACAGCAAAATGATCAAGTGAAAGATACATCTGTTCTGTAAGCATATTATTTATTATATATGTTTTTTTGTACAGTTGATTGTAAAATCAAGCAACTTGTACTGTATGTTGGGTTCAGTTTTCTTGCGCCGAGTCAATAGAAAATATCTGCATGAAAAACTGAAATGTTTGGGCTCTGCAGTGAAATACTGGAAATTGCCGAGCCCCTCCCCCAAACTAACTCTTCAGAGAGCAGATTCTGTAAAAAGGTTTGATGCGCTCCGTGGGCGTCCAGCCAGAGCTAATGCAATAAAGAAGACATTTTTCCAACCAAATGAGTCCAGATAATGTGATTTGAGAGAAGTGAAAATCTGTTCGTGCAAACCTGATTAAAGCCAGGGGAGCAATTGATAACCACTAACCCAGGTTTAATGGACAGGGTTTGATTTCAGCCCAGGCTCCGATGACTATTCACCGAACAGGGGAACAAGACGGACTTAACCCCTTGTGGGCCACTAACCATTTTAACCTGGGGAATATTTTTCAATACTTTGTACTGCCACTACCACATTTGTAGCACAATAAGCCATTTGAAAAAAAAAAAAAAAGTTTCTCATTGTGTTTATTATTAAGTTCTATATAATGAATAAAGATAACACATACTAGAAATGATTATTCATTTTAAGAGACATTGCCTAATTGAGTAAGTCGTAGCCAAGATCACTTAATAAATGACAAGGTTCTTTATCAATCAATAATGCCTGCTTCTGAATATTGCTGTTAGTACATGCACACATTGCAATGGAAACTTCATTAAAAAAAAAAGTATTATTTTAAACATATTTGAATTGTGTGTTCTTTTTCTATGCAGTACATAAAACAGTGCCGAGGAACAGAGGTGCTTGGTGGCGTGGAAAACTCATTTTAATACAGAATGCAAGGATCTTCAGTTATACTGCATGGGTGGACTCCTATTGCATAGCAGTTTGATCCATTCCTGGTTTTACTAGGCATTTAATAAGACCCACCTGAACTTGTTCCTGATACACTGTAGCTAATCAAGCTACCTCGAATGGGTGAAACTGCTATGCAATAGGAGTCTTATTTCCATCCCTGTACTGTAAGGAACTAAGTACTGATAGAAATGTCATTGCCAAGGCACACACCATCCCAGCTCCAGAATGCCCTGCATCCATTTAGAGGGGTTGTGAAGGACTCTGAGCTTCTCAGGGCATGGGGTTAGACTTGATGTGTGCACTAACCCTGTTATTGAAAGGTATTGCTAGGAGACTATGGTAAGGTAATACAGAGGTGTGATTTGATTGCTGGGAATTGATGGCTGTAATGGAGTTGTAATTCACTCACTCAATGCCTCTCTTCCCCAAGCTGGCCTGGGTATAGGATGGACTGGCATTAGAAAAACAGAAAATCGACTTCACAAATGAAAATAAAATATCTTGTTTCAAAGAAGAAGAATCGTGTCTCTTCTCAAAAACAGTTTCCCAGGCAGCTCATCTGTGTCTTAGCTGGTCTTGGCAATGAAGCAGCATTCTCTAAACGGGCTAGCTAGACCAACCCAAACCTTTAACATCCACTACCTGTCTGGCCATTGGATTACATTGGATTTGGCATCACCCATGTTCTTATGGCATTCCCTGGGTGCCTTCATTATTCTCGATAGCTGAACTAATACCGTAAAAAAATTTTTACTATACATACTCAGAGACGGAAATAAGACTCCCATTGCATAGCAGTTTGATCCATTGCTGGTTTCCCTAAGAGTTTAATATGACACACTTGTTACCTATACACCGTGGCTAATCAAGCTCATAGTAAAATCTGGAGTGGGTGAAACTGCTATGCGATAGGAGTCTTATTTCCATCCCTGCTTACTTACTCTACTTAATTAAGCTACTGCTGTGAATATTCAAAGGGATCACACCATTATGTCACAATGACAACCAGAAACTGCACAACTAGCACACTTCATACTGGTATTGCAAGTGTTGTTCAGTTTTACCAAACGCTAGGCAGTGTCTGAATCACTCAAGAGCTAATCACTGCATTGATCTTCCTATGTGAAGCTCTGGGTCACTACAGCGATGATTTAAACATAGTGGGTGGATGGAGTGGTTAGACGAGGATAAGGATACAAACCAGACAGCAGTCATTCTTCTTCTCTTTGCTAACCACCTGTGGGAGGCTGTGTTCTCAGCCCTAGCATGCCAATGAGACAGCTCACTCAATTGATCAAACGCAGCATGCTGTGTCACATGTTAGTACAATCACATTATACCCTCTTTAATAATTAACGTCGTAGGGTTTCAGACATGTAGGATAATGTATTTATTTATATCAATTTATAGATAAAGATAAAGTTAAATGTAATGTAATGTAAATGCATAAATTCAAGACAGCTTTTTATTTTGCTCCCCTGAAATGTATTCTATGTGATGAAAATGATCCTGTTGAGATCCACTGTTGAACACAAAGTGTCAATACAGGCAGCCTAACCCACAGCGCAGGTGATAAGAGTGCCCCCCGCTGACCAAACACTGCAATATCAGAGCAGAAGAAGCCTTTTCATTCATTGAATCCCAATAGACAATATGTACACCATGGCCCAAGTACAGGGGTTGGGCAATAAACATGTGGCATGTTTAAATTATTGTGTCACCCACATGACAAATAAATGTGTAAATACAATTCCTGACACCACAAGAACATTACAAGAGTTTGGGGATGAGAAAAGGCCATTCGGCCCATCAAGGCTCGTCCCTTGTTAACACACCAGTCTCCCTTACTGGGGGAACTCATTTAAAAAGCACAGAATCTCGTCCTCTTTTAATAAATGTTCCCTCTGTTTTAGATTCTATGACATCACCCGGTAGGCTATTCCATGCATTTATAACTGTTTAAAAAAAGTGCTTCCTACCTTTCTGTTCTAAACTTCCTTTTACTCTGCTTCCATTTCTGTTCCTTTGTCCTCCTCTCTGCTAAATCTGAAACAGCGTCAGGAGCCCTTGCAAGTTGCACTTACAAATCACCATGGAAAACAACGATACATGCATTTATTTATTTATTACTCAACTTCAAAAAAATTACAAAGTACTAAACCCGTCCACACTGCGAATCCCAGCAGTCCATCCTCTCTCGCCTGGCACTGCTTCCTCCGGTTGAGAATATTGGTACCCAAAGGGAATGTGTCGTATTTATCACAAATATTATGTTTACTATGAAACATTAAGTGCAGTTTTAAAAAGTTGCAAGATTATTTAGAAATCTTTACAGGTATGTTCAACAAAATATATTGTTTTTGTCTTTTTTTTTTTTTTTTTTAAACACACTGCTTCAGATTAATTCTGAATTCAATATAAAAGGTTGGAGTTTCTTTCAAAAACATGGATCACAAATACAAAAATAAATAAAACAGGTACCCACATTGGAAGCCTTACCAGTGAAAGCTGTTCAATTTGGATAAAGCAGCAAGGCCAGTTACTTAAGGCTTGTACATACAAGCATACATACACAGACATACACACACACACACGTACATACAAGCATACATACATATACACACACACACACACACACACCTTTACAT
This sequence comes from Acipenser ruthenus, assembly GCF_902713425.1. Lineage (NCBI taxonomy): Eukaryota > Metazoa > Chordata > Actinopteri > Acipenseriformes > Acipenseridae > Acipenser > Acipenser ruthenus. The sequence goes on from NC_081199.1 coordinate 3,920,000, forward strand.
AGAAAACTAGACAGAAATTCCTGCGATAACCCCAGCCTAGGCACTTCAGTCAAGTCTGAACCTCTCCCTTCACCTCAAACCACATTGTACACAGTTGCCAGTCCTGCGCCCAGAAACCAACAATACAAAAAAACATCTGCACCTGTGGTGCTGTGCTTTACACAGATTAGAGCCAGCAGTATTGGCGAGAGCCTCTAAAAAGGGACCAGCTTGCATTACAGGGAAGCAGAACCCCCCTTTCCCAGTTCCAGGGGGCACGCAGCAGTTCCAGGCTGCTCTGTTTGGGGGTCACGCCTTCTCCTTGCCCAGCTCAGGGTTCATCTGCAGCATCCAGTCGATGTTCTCCCGCAAGAAGGGCATGCTGTAGTGAGCAGCGATGTTCCGGAAGACGCCGATCTGCTCGGAAAATCCCTGTGGAGAGGAGAGGAGAGGGGGGAGAAAGGTAGGAGACAGCTTGTCATGACAGTCGCAACTCTACAACCACTGGAAGCAGTTTCACTGTTCAAACTGACAACACCCTGCAAGGTCTGGGTCTCACCTTAATGGACAGGCTGAGGCTGAAGTCTCCGGCACAGCTGCAGTAGATGGGCATGTTGGCCTGCTTGACCCCTTTACACTTCGTGCAGATCTGAGGGAAACAAAAGCACTGGGCTAGCTAGAGTGGAAGTGGTAACTATCTCCGTCTCGCATTCCCCCTCAGTAGACATGTAATGACCTCCAAGTTCTTAATGGGTTTAAATTCCTGGAAGCGAGCAGCCAATTCTCTATTTGTGAGACTAACAGCAGTTTAAATTGACATGGTCCTGTGATGAGTGTCAACTACGGAGCTGGAGTGCGGTATAGCTCAGGTAGTGTGGAGTTGTGCTGTGTGTGGGTGCACAGTGCAGTCCCTGTGTACAGTCTGGCTATAGCTGTGTGACTCACCAGGTCCTGCAGGGTGTAGGTCATGAGCTTCTTCTGCAGAGCCTCCACCAGGGCAGTCTCGATGGCGTCCGTCTCGTACTGCGCCTGGCAGTTAGAACAGAACCACTGCGGAGTCACAACACCATCCTGCACAGAGAAAGAGAGAAACGATAGAGACAAAGGACAAATCAGGAATTGTGTGTAATATTTTATAGATATATTGGTATTTCCACATCACTACAGCAGTGGTAGCCCCTCCCTCATCATCATCATCATCATCATCATCATCATCATCATCATCATCATGATTGGTCTGTTAATAGTGGGTGATCAGGCATGGGGGGTGGGGGGGGCAAGAAAGAAAAAACGGATAGGCAAAGTGAAGGCCGCCCATCTCTGCGCCTCACCTGCACCACCGAGGGGTCCTTGCACAAGTCCAGATCTCGGCAGAAGTTGCAGTGCCGGCAGATGACTTCGGGTAGGATGTAGGACTGGCAGGGGTCCTTGAACTGGGCGTGCTCAGAGAACTCACCCACGTCCACCAGCCGCAGCAGGTCCCTCTTCAGCTTGTTCACCTGATTGGTGATGTTGGAGTCTAAAGACAGCACCTGGGGAGACAAGGAAGACAAACTGCTGTTTTTAACCTTTCAGAAGAACGCATTCTGCAATGTACTGACACTGCATCTTGAAAACAATCCCTGTTATTACTGAATCGAATTAAAACAAATCTCTGGCCTGTCCATCCTGGTTCTATTCTCCAGGTGCACAGATGGTGCTGTGCTGATCTGCTTGTCACGTGTATGGAGCGTTTGTGTGCTGGGCTGTACCTTGCAGACGTATTTGATGAACTCCAGCGCTGGGTTGTTGAGGGGCAGGTGGGATCCCGGCAGCACTGGGAACATTTCCGAGGTCTCTGTGGTGTTCCTGGAACCCGTCACCTTCTTCTGGATCTTCTGGGTGATGGTGAAGAAGTTCTGGGTGAGCTCGCTGGAGACATACTCCTGGGAGAATGTGATCATCCCTGAAGTGAGAAAGAGATTAATTTCACAGTATTGCTACAACATTCACATGCTCCCTATCTTTCAATTCATTAGCATTTTGCTTTAGAGAGCAAGTAGCCTAAAATGTCTAATTTTTTTTTCATTTTACAGTTCCATTACTATTATTATTATTATTATTATTATTTATTTCTTAGCAGACGCCCTTATCCAGGGCGACTTACAATTGTTACAAGATATCACATTATTTTTTTACACATTATTTTTTTTTTTTTTACATACAATTACCCATTTATACAGTTGGGTTTTTACTGGAGCAATTTTAGGTAAAGTACCTTGCTCAAGGGTACAACAGCAGTGTCCCCCACTGGGGATTGAACCCATGACCCTCCGGTCTGGAGTCCAGAGCCCTAACCACTACTCCACACTGCTGCCCGGAGTTTGCAATCAGCAATGTTTATTGGGATGGAACACCCCAATAAGCGGAGCCTCAGGAAGATGAATGTCCAGCATTATATTGGCTACTAAAGGTACACTTCAATTTGGTTCTGTTTAGATTTCCGTTTGAATGAGTGTCGCTTGAGCTTTGAGGTTCAGTGTTCCAGTTCCTCTGCAAAGGAAGGTCTCTGTGTGCCACAGCTCTCAGTTCAGGTTGGTGCTGACTGGCTGATTGCCTGGAAGGGGGGTGTGTCTTACCAGGCAGAGCGTTGCTGTCACCCACGGCCTCCTGGGAAACCTGGCTGCCCCCCCTCCGCTTGATGGGCGTGGCTCCCGGAGCATTGCGGCGTAGCTCCTCCCTCATGCTGTGATAGACAGCTGCGATATAGGCTGGGGTGGGGAGGGGGGGCGAGGAGAGGAGAGGCAGGCAGAGGTTAGGAAATGGGCTCTTTGTTTTGGGTTTTTATTTTGTTAATCACAACATTTTATTTTGTTAATCCCTTGGAAAAGCGTCGATTGTGAATCAAGTTCACTTTAGTTTTCTCCTGTAACTTAATTGAGACTGATTGTTTCATTGATAGTGTAAAAAAAAAAAAAAAATTAAAACCAAAACGCAACAACGAGTGAAGATAAATTGCTTTAATCATAATTAAGAGGAAACTATTTGCAGAACGGGTTAGAACATTTATGCAATGAGTCATTAAGATTTTAAAACCAGGAAAAGCAATTTATCTGAACTTGCTTTTTGTGTTCAGTTTGAATTAAAAATAAGGAGTTGCCTTTTTTTATATTTCTTTTTTTACACGATCAATAAAACACAATCCTAGTCTCAATCAACTTACAGGAGAAAAAAAAAGTGAGTAAGTGCCGTTCACGTTTACATCTGGATTGTTTCATCTAGGTAAAGGGGATGGTTCCAACAGTTGCTGGCAGCCTACCGGAGACGATCATTAGGAAGTAGCTCTGGCAGGACGCGGTCTGAGGCAGGTACTGCATGATGTTCCAGTTACTCTCGATGAGCTCCTCCACATCCTCGCTCTCCAGCTGCTCCTCCTCCTCACCACCAGGCGGCGCTGTCTCTTCATCTTCATCCTCACTGCCCTCCTCCTGCTCCTCTCGCTGTCGGCGTGCTGAGCTGCTCTTGTCCTCCTGCACACCAACACACCAGTCAAACACACACACACTGCCTGCCTGCCTGACTGACTGAGTACAACACCACTGCTCTGTATGCTGTACAGGACAGCGAGGCTTGAACAGCAGGCAATGCATTCAAAAGGAACTAAATTAGGTGCTATACACACTGATTATTATATTGGGATCCTATCGTTTTCTACCTTACCACATTGGCATGATAGACAGTACTGTATCGAGGTTCTCCATATATACATACACACAAAAAAAAGGTTTAGAAATGACCCCTGACATTGCATTCTGTTGTATGCTACCTCTCAATTGGCAGAGAACTGGATTGTACTGTACTGTGTTTTATCGTAAAACGTCTTTCAATTATATGAATTCCAGTTCAGGAACTTGCTTATTGAACTGAACATTCCAGAGGCTAGTTCCAACTAGGTGTGGAATGGAATCTCGCGGTTTGATCAAAGTAAAACGGAGTCCTGAATCAGAACACTCAAACAGCGCCCGGTGCGCCTCAGTGCTCTGCGGTACAGTACCTCTCCGTAGTGCACGCTGGACGGCAGTTTGCCTTTGATCCCCCCGTAGTTTGCCAGATCCATCCAGAGCAGGAACTCCCAACAGCGAGAGAAGGAGATGGAGAGAGAGTGGAAAATCTCCCGGGAATGAATGCTGGGAGAGAGAGAGAGGAAACAATGGGGAAGCTATGTGTCACAAATCAGGAAAAAAGCAACAACCACCCCCAGACCAGGGAGAACTAGCCACGCTAGGTCTTCTGAAGAAGCTGCACCTGTTGGTGATGTAGTCCACGTACGCGATGGCGTCCTCAATCCTTCGTTTCTTGGTGCATAGGATGATGCGGTTGAAGTTGGCATAAACCACAGAGGAACCCAGGCGCCTGAATTCAGCTACCAGCCTGAGAGAGAGAGAGGCTTAGGACAATGCACTTCATCATTACTTCATACATTAAGCTTGCTTCACATGGAATTATCTCCCAGGGTACAGGTGAGCAGCCCTTCCCTCCATCAGCACAGCAATCTGTGTTAGGTGGAGCAGTAACAGGAAATGGACACTCTTGCAAAGCATGGAAGAACCCTCAGCTGTGAGGAGGGAACGCTCTTGAAGAATTTAAATGCAGAAATGGCACAGGGAGCAGAGGTACCGACAACAGAACTACTTTAGAGCCCACCTCACTTCCTCTTACTTAAGTCTTATGGCACAGTCCTGCAACGTGACCACCTACAGTTGAGATGACTAGAGACTAGAAATCGCCCTCAGACCCGACCCCCTCAAGCCCCACTGTTAATAAGGGACCCCTCTACTCACTGCAGGAAGACCTTCTTCATCATGTTGTGCAGGGTGCGGTGCAATGCCGGGTCGTACAGCAGCGAGCTGGGGGAGCGTAGCCAGCGGTAGAAGTGGATCACCTGATTATCAGCGTAGACGTTGTGAAACTGAGTGATCTCCTTCACCCAGCCCACCACCATGCTCTTCAGAATCCTGCAGGCAACCAAGAGAGTGTGCTGCTCAGTCACTGCATACACAGAGGGGTCTGTCTGTCTGTCAGTCAGTCAGTCTAGTGCTTACTGGGTCTACTTTCATAATTGTGAAGGAGATCCATACCCCTCTGGAGTTAATGTAGTCAATGCAGCATCCTCAAACACTATAAAGAAACGTGTGTGTGTGTGTGTGTGTGTGTGTTCTACGCTGTTTCCATGCCTCCCCAGTCCCGTTCCCCAGCTCAGTACCTGAAGGTGTTGGAGCAGAGGGCAGTCTCGTCGTAGCTGGCCAGCGAGCTTGCGCCCTGGTTGCCTGACATCATCTCCTCGAGGGAGGCCTGCTGGATGACGTCGAAGCTCACCCCCATGCTGGCTCCGCCCTCCATGTCGTTGACGTGTTGAGACTGCAGGATGGTGTTGACAGCCAGGCTCTGCAGGTCCAGCTCCACGCACACTTCAAAACACACACACAATACACCAAGCATCAAATACACCATTTAAACATGTCCCTAACAATGCACGCAGAAACAAACACACAGCTATGCAGGCAGGCTGGTAATTAGGCAAGTTGGTAGGTAGGTGTTTGTCTGACCTGTGGAGTAGCAGCCTTGAGTGTTGAGCTCCACAGAGCTCCTCTCCTCGTTCTCCATCACCAGACGACTGTCGTCTGCCTCCTTGCCCCCCAGGTCAGGCCTCGCGGTGGGGGAGAGCCACAGCAGGTGGTTGTGGCGGCGGAGGTGCCGCGCCAGGAACAGGTCCGACCCGAAGGTGGACACATCCTCGGGCAGGTTACCCACCGGCAGGTGAAAGTACCTGGCAGACAAGAGAGGGGACGTGCATTTTCACTTGGGTTTGTTTTTCAAATTCTATATAAAAAAAGGCAACCAACTTTAAAATTGAAGCAAAGAAGCACTTTGATTTAACATACAATAGGTAGCAACAGCTAAAAAAAAAATATGAACATTCAAAAAGAACAGTAAGATCCTACTCTACCGATTCAGATTTCCTTTCAACTCTGTTCTCCTCGATTGTATTTTTCACGGGACGCACTGAAATGAATTGCATTCCTGTCTCTGTTCCTGGTTACCTGGCCATATCAAAGGCCTGCGAGAGGCAGCTGTCCAGGTTGAGGTAGTGCCGCAGCATCCTCCGTGCCCCGTGGCGCTGCCAGTCCAGCACGCTGTAGCTGATCTCGTCCACCACGTGCACCGGCACCACGGGGAACTCCTCCAGCACTGGCATCCCGGCCGCCAGCCGCCGCAGCTCCCAGTTGGACTGCACCGCGATGAGGGTGGGCCCGCGGCGCTCGTCCTGAAAGAGTCGGAGCAATCACCCGTCATGCTGACAGTACAGATCATTCGTTTAGGCTTCTGTGCTGAAATGATTAACGATAGCCGTATTTGGTTTCTGAAAGTCATCAAAAGTAAAATAGGATGTAGTGTAGAAAACCCTTTGATCCACAAAGAGATGCTGGGAGGAAGGGAGGGAGGGGCAGGGGGTTGTAAGAGCCATCAATTAAACTGTGCTTGAGGGAGAGAACCTTGGCTTTATTTTTTTTTTTAAATAAAGCCAGAAAGCAACAGGAAAAAAGAAAAAAAAGAGTTTGTGAGAGAAAGAACTACTAACTAGGTTAAAGTCACAATCAACCAGAGTTAAGACATGATTTAAGAGGATTGTGTTTTATCATGCTGCTGTGCGAGTACCTTGTAGTTGAGCAGTGCCCTCTGCAGAGCCCGGTAGACGGTCTTGGGGTCGCTCTCAGCCCGCACCTCGAAGGTGTGTTTCTCGGGGGGCAGCAGGTCCTCCCCCAGCTTCTCCAGCAGGGCGGCACGCTCCGCAGCGTACAGGGCCGTCAGGCTGGGCATCTGGTTACTGCGGACCTGCGGGGAGGTGAGGAACACACAGGGTTCATGACACTGCCAGAGTCAACTCACAAAATCACCTCCCAACTCCCTTCACTGAGCTGGGGAGAGTTCACACTCACCGTGTCCAAGACGAAGATGCTGGCCTTGCGCTGGGACGGAATGAAGAGTCCAAACAGAGCCTTGTTGCCCTGGCCGTGGTGGTACAGGTAGATGTGACGCACACTGCCTGCAGACACAGAATTATAATGAGCGAGTGAGTCTGGAGTCTTTCTCCTATATCATGCTATTTTAATCCCCTTGTAGTGCCTTGGTCGTGCTCACCTGGCTCCAGGTAGCTGAACTGGGCCAGTGACCTCATTTCAAGGTGCTCTAGGTCAAAGGTGTCAGCCTCCCGGCCGGCCATCTCTCGGGACAGCTGCTTGTTGACCATGCAGACGCAGCCCAGTTGGACCAGGGCTCTGAACAGCAGGGGAACCTGAGAGAAATAACTGAGAGAGTTAGAGAGCCCCCGGAGTACAGAGAAGGACAGACAGAAGCACCATCACAACTTCTTTAGTCCCACTAGAAACGAGCGTCACAACAGAACGACTAATGGTGCAGTGGTGGGCAAGTTCAAGTAAAATACACAAGTGTTATAAAAAGTTTTTGTTTAAATGTAGCAGCTGAATACAAATGTGAAGATTTTGTTTTGAGCCAAATCCTTTAAACAATATACTTGAGGCCAGTTCTGAAACCCAGGCTCTGAAATGTAATTTTCTATCAAAATTGATACAGAACTTTCTTTCCATGCCACAAAACACGTCAAAGATGGACTCCTCCCTGCTGGGCTGACCTGTGTCTCATAGACCCCCTCGATGTCGGGCGCGGAGAGGTCTGCGTTGATCTCGTTGATGTGCTCCTGGTACATCTCCTCGGGCACAGAGTACTGGTACAGGTTATACACCACGTTGGAGCGCGGCAGGATCCGGCTCACCTGAGCGAGACAGCAGCATTGTCACTCACCAGCACCACAGGGTCAGTTCAGAAAATGCAACATTCCATTACTAATTAGAACCCTGCGCATGCGTAATCACTTAAACACAGTAGGAACTTTTCCAATGAATATAGTGACATAAATCACTAAATAAAGCTGTTCTGTATGTGGTCAAGTGTTCATTCTATGCTCCGTCAGTTAGCATGCTTTACCCACATTTTCATCTGCTATGTTGGTAGCACTGCATTTACTATTTATTTTAGTTTTTAGTTCCATGCTGTGTATTCTCGCTCTGCAGGTTCACCTTCTTGTACAAGGCCCCCTCCTCTTGCTTGGGCACTCGCTGGTTCACGTAGAAGACTCTCGGGATATTGAGCTTCATGCAGTGCAGGTCAGAGCCGACCACCGCCCAGAGCTTGAAAAGACCCGGCCGACTCGTCTCTGCTATCTGAGAGAGGAGAGCAAAGACAGAGAGGTTCTGGAAGGGACAAATCGTGAAATGTGCTGAATCTGGGAAATAATCCTGTTTTGAGTCATTAGGAATAAAGATTATTTCGACACCAGTTCAACGCTTTGGGGAGGTTTTGGTAAAGTAGTCCAAAAGTACTGCTAAATCTGGTTGTCAAACCACCATTGTTCAGGGACGGAAATGACTCCCGTTATAACTGTTTGATCCATTCCTAGAAGCTCATATTAAAACCTGGAAGGGGCGAGACGGCTATGCAATCGGGATCTTATCTCCATATCTGTAGTTTATGCGTTGCTCGATAGAAGAGGAGCAGGTAGACGAACCTGCACGATCTGCCAGGGCAGGTCCAGCATGCTGCGGGCGGTTCTCCTGAGGAAGCCGCCCAGCCCCGTGGTCGGGCCGCCCCGGATGGCTCCTCCCCCCGCGGGCTGCACCTCCCCGTCCGCCAGCCTGCGCTTCTTGGTGCGCTCCCGCCGCTGCCGAGCCTGCAGCTCCCACTTCTTCTTGTGATAACGAAGCCAGACCAGCCTGTCCTCCTGCAGAACACACAGAGAGACACAGCGTGAACCACCGACATGCTTCCAAAACTCCATTCACCAATGACCTCTTATTGCATCAGGACTCTTCATGTCTTTAAGCAGATCACCATCTCATGCTAGCAGGTTCCTGGTCGCTAATATATAAAACATATATAAAAGCTAATATATATTTTCAAAGCACCACCACTGCTTCTGAAAGGGAATTTCAGCTTACTGGGCTATATTTTCAAAGCGTCTTTGATTAACTCCTATTTTTTAAAAGAGGTAAAACATCTGTTAATTTTACAAAACCAAACAACTAAATAATATCACCCGAGTTCTGTCAAGTTTGTTTCTCATTTTGCAACATTAAGATACATTTTTCTCCTTTTAACTTAAAGTTAACTAAAGAATGGAAGAAAACGCACAAAAAACATGGCCCTTCGGTTCCTACTAGTGCAAAGAGAAAGGTGACTTTCCCAAGGAAAGTCAAAATCATTTAAATTGTAGGAAAGTAGAATAACTGTTTCTTTAGCTTTATTCCTTTTAGAAAATGTGCACTTGCTTCCAAAAACTTTACCAGACTGTCTGCCTCCCCAGCTGGTGAAAATTTTGTAACCGAACGAAAACGGGTACTAAAGCTGCTTTAGAAAGCAAGGCTCAAGCTTATCGGCGGTGATGCTGACGCTCGATGTCGTGGCCTGGACGGCGGGGCAGGGCTGGTTACCCGTGTGTTCCCGCTGGGCGGGGGTGGCCCCAGGACCTCCCTCCAGGACTGCGTGAGCTCCAGCTCCTGGGACTCCGCCTGGCTCTCCTCCCCCAGAGAGACGCGCTTCCGCTTGGTGCTGATGGGGATGGCGGGCTGCAGGGGGCCCCGCTTCACCCCAAAGTCTTCCACGTTACCCACCCCTCCGCCTTCACTGCTGCTGCCTGCCGGCTGGTGAGACACCACCTAAAAAAAAAAGAAACAAATCTCACAATCCGGCATTCATTTGTACATTGAGTTAGTGCTTGATCTACCCATTCCACCAGGATATTCCGGAACATTTAGTTTTAACCACTGATATATCTGAAATCACATTGGTCAGATCTTACTGTGGGCAGACCCAATTAGTACTTAACCGCAATGGTCAGATCTTACTGGTTCAGCTTCACAATGTAAGCATACCTATTTAAAAAAAAAAAAAAAAAAAAACACCACATGAAAAAAATAACACCTATCACAGACTTTACGTCTGAAGCCGCTTGTTACGGCTAGCTGTGTTCTCAAGACCGCCTGGCTTCCTGTCTTTGCTCTCCAGGTGATGCGGGGGGCTGTACCTGTTTCTTTCCCTCACTGCTGAACAGCTCGCTGATCTTCTTCTGCTTGTAGATGTCATTCTTCTCCAGAAGCTTCTTGTGCAGCCAGTCGGGGTGCCTCACCCTCGGAACGGGGTTCTTTACCTGGGGTCAGAGTGCAAAGGTCAGAAAGGCCCTCAAACTGCTGTGTCCACGCAAGAGCACTAATGAAGGGTTAGTGTTCGAGACGGTGTCCCGTATCTGTTACCTGCTGCAGGGCGGCAGGGATGGTGATGATTTTCTGGATGGCACTGCCCAGCCTCTCAATGTAATAGTTCCAGTCGAGGATCTGCAGGGAGATTTAAGCGATAAGGCATCTGGCCATTGTACAGTGCAGCAGTGCTAGAACCACATCGTGCAAATGAAGGCTTGCAGAGAGTCAAAATAGCATTAGATTGTTTTATATGCAGTTATTTGTTATTGCTAAACTAATTTTGCACTGTATGCATTTGTACACACTGTATGCATGTGTAATTTATGCACTTTATGTAGTGTATGCTTTTTAAATATTACATGCACTTCACATGTGGTTTTAAAGGTTTTTAGTAGGGGAGCTTGTAGGTTGACTAACTGGACAATACATTTGAAAACAAATAAAAGAGATGGGTGGGGAGGGGGGGTGATGAGAGGACTCACAGTGCGGATATCCATTTCATGCAAGGCAGGGGTCTTCAGCCACTTGCGCAGATAGTGCTTGCGGACGCTGGGCTCTGCCTGGAAGATGGCCAGCGGAATGGCTCTGCAAGAGACACAAAATCAGCACTTCAGATACCCCCCACCGGCACACAACTTTCATGAGAAAAACATTTGAGAGAGACCAGACGGGTCAGATAACTATCTACCGTTACCCGCAGCATCCCAAAAAAAGGGCCATTTAAAAACAAATGGAAAAACAAAATCGTCAAGCTAATCGAAAGGAGCCTGACTGCGTCTGTGTCGGCATGTTGGCAAAGAAGGGCCTGGCAGCAAGCCTTGCCTCTCTGTGACGGGCGAGCCCTCCGGTTTCCTGGCGATGATGTAGCGGCAGCTCAGCCCGGCGTCCTTCACCATCTGGTCACCCAGGAACTCCGCCAGCCGCTTGGCCGTGCTGATGGACGTGGACTTCTGCTCTCCGTAGTCCTCCAGCCGGCGCGACATGGAGCGGTTCTCTGAGATCAGCTCGAACAGCTCCGCGTCCGGCATGTTGGCACCCTGGAGAGAAACGTGCCGTTAATAAAACCAGGGCTTCCACCCGCCGACGGGATACTGTTTCACAGCTCCAGCGGCCCTCGTCTGACTAACCCCCCCAGCCCCGGGTCGCTGTGCCGGGATACCTTGCTGTAGAGCACGTCCAGCCAGTAATCTGCCACCATGGCCACGGAGGCGTAGACCTCCTCCAGCGTGGTGCCCTTGAGGAAGGCCTCGAACACGGAGGACTGGAAGATCTTGATAAGCTGCAGCTCCCCCCTGCGCTTCACCTCGAAGCCCTTGAGCTCAGCCAGAGAGCCGTCCTCGTTGAACACAGCGTACCTGTGAGGAGAAACAGCAGAGACTGACAGCCCACTTCACCCACGTGTAATGGGCAGTGTTGTACGATGCACCAGAAGATCAACCACAACAGTGACAAAGAAAACCTTTCAGGTCTAAGCACTGCGCACCTGTGTACAGCCCCCCCCACTCTCCAGGTCAATGCATCAGTTTCCTACCTCTTCTTCAGTTTCTTGCCCTCCTCCTTGGAGGCAGGTAGGATCATGGCTAGGTAAGGCCCGTCCACCTCAAAGAAGATGCTGTTCTCTGAGCGAGTCTCGTAAGTGAGCGAGGCCGGGTCCTTCAGTTCCTGGTACTGGTGATTGGTGAAGCCCTCCTGAGAACGACAGAAAGCGGGTAAGAGAGGGGGCAGAAATTGATCCTTGCTGACACTAAAAGAGGTGGTCTACCTACCTTGACCATGATGTTCAGCATGGCTCCAGGGTAGGAGATCGTCACCTTGGGCTTCTTCTCGTTGGTCGTCTTGACAACGAAATTCTCAGGGAAGGTGTTGGGGAGGACGCACCAGATCCCGTCTGTATCCAGCTCCAGGGGTCTCCTGGCAGGCCGGGGATTGAGAAAGCGAGAGGTCAGAAAACCCATCCATTTATTTCAGATGTTATTTTGAAGAGGGGACAGTCATCTGGCTCAGGTCACACTTTTCACATTACAACTGAACAGCAGTGTAATCTGCATAGAAAACCACCTCCACACAATTTGGGACAGTAGGCACGGGTATCCTTTTTAAATTTAGTGCATTCAGCTGACCTAGGAGGAGATACAGAATACAGGATTGCTTTCCCACCTCCCTCCCAGCAGGGGCGATGCCGGACAGCGCCTTACCCAATCTGCTCCACCAGCTCCCTAGCCTGTGTGATGATGTTGGCTCCAGTGTGGCACACAATCCCAGCCATCTCCATGGAGTACCAGCGTGCCCTAGGGAACAAAACACACAACAGCAACTTCAGTGCAAAAATCTGAAAACAAAATCGCATGCATTTGTTTTATACTGTAATGCTGGACCGTGTGATGGGGCGAGTATATTAAGTGTGTAGAATTGTAATTCTCTGTGTGGGAGCAGTTCTAGCCATCACAATCCCCGTACCCCTTTCTCATGACGTAGCCGTAGAAGGAGTTGAGGATGCACTTGTGAGCGAGCTGCAGGGACTCGTAGAGGATCTCCATGTTCTTGCAGCGCTTCACCTCAGCAGCGTCCCCGCTCTCCTGGGCCACAGACAGCTTCTTCCACACCTGAGGAGTGGGGCACGGACAGGGTTCAGATCAGTCAGACAGACAGGCAGGGTTCAGATCAGTCAGACAGACAGACAGGCAGGGTTCAGATCAGACAGACAGGCAGGGTTCAGATCAGACAGACAGGCAGGGTTCTGATCAGACAGACAGACAGGGTTCAGATCAGACAGACAGAGTTCAGATCAGACAGACAGACAGGGTTCAGATCAGACAGACTCACAACTACAAAACAGGACACCAGCCCAGCAGCCTAATTGGTTCTCTCATCTATTTTTTTTATTTGTATTAAGTAATTATTCAAAAAAAAAAAAAAAAAATCACAAGAACTAACTTTTGAAAAGGTGTTTTCTGCCCCTGTGAATGCTCTCTACCGATCTGCCCCGGCAGTACCTTGTGCAGCCCCTTGAACTCGTAGCGGCGGTCTCTGAAAGCGCGCACGGTGTCCACGTAGAAGGAGTTCTCCCGCTGGCAGATGGTGGTGACGCGCTCCTCCAGCCGCGTGGTGCGCACCTTCTTGTAGGCCTTGCGGCAGTAATCTGGTAGGAAGAAGCACAGATCATATCAAACTGCTGACAGGGGCCCATACAAGGAATCCGTTTGAAATAAAAGCACAATGTAGTACTTGTTACTTCAGAAAGAAAACGACTTGTTAATTGTTAGTAAATTTCAGTAACTGTGCCAGCATGTCATGCCGGTTTAGTTGGAGTTTGTTTTGGCAACCAATAAAAATACTGGATATTTTAACGTGCCTGCTAAGAATAATAATAGTCAAGGTTAGTTTGTTAAAGCAGATGTTTCTGTCCTGAAAATACATATTAAAAAAAAAATATTGTATAACTTAAGAGCAAAAAATATATATGTGTAGTGCAAAATTTAAATGTGATATTAATGCCATGTCCATGTACACCCGACTTTACTCAAGGTAAGATATATTGCACACTGTGACATTGTTATAAATGATGGGATTTGAAGTTTACAGGATTCCCAGCGTCTCACCTCCCAGCCGCTTCTTCTCGTGCCTCGCCTGCTCCTCGCGGTTCAGCTCGTGGAAGGCCCGGGGGCGCCCGTTCGGGAAGAAGGGCGGGAACTTCTCGGACTCCAGCTGCTGCTGAATGCGGTGGTACTCACTGCGTGACGCGGGCACTGAGCGCAGGGGAGAGGAAGAGGACAGGGGTGAATTACAGTGCTCTGGAAACACACTGGACAGCAGGGCCTGGAGACTGCAGTGCTCTACACACACACACACACACACACACACACACACACACACACAGGCAATGTTCAGACTGCCTCAAACATGAAGCAGTTGAGACTCAATGCTCACGCTACCCTTGTGATAAGACTGCCTTGAAAGGTGGTTTTGAGTTACGGACACCAGAAACAGGACAGAGATCTTCGCAACAGCCACACTGAAATTTGACAGTGTTTTCGTTTGTGCAGCTTATGAAGAGGATCTTACCCCCACCTTTAAAAGTGTTCCTGGCCCACGGGTGTGTCTTACTGTGTGGATTAAAGCTCTTCTGGCACTTACTGTACTCTCCTCTCCATTGCCATGCCATCTTCCTCTGGCAGTTGGCTCCAGGTTTGTTGAAGTCACAGGCGGCACAAGTGGCCTCGTCCACCATGGCAGAAGGCTGTGGAAACAGGAAACATTGCAACGAACCATTCCCCAGCGGTGAGAAAACACAGCTCCCCCAGCCCCCGTCACTCCACACCGACACCCTGCCCTACCTGCAGCCGGTTGGTGAGGATGATATTGGGGTACATGGCCCCCACGTCGAGATGGTAAATGAGGGGACACTCGATCCTGTTGGGCACCTCCTTCAGAGAGACCAGCTTCTTCTTAATCTCCTCGCACACCTGCGAGGGGGAGCAGGAGACCCAGTTTAAACACACTTTACAAATCAAACTTCTCAACAGCAGCCCCCTGACGCTCAGTTGTCAAAGAAAACATGTATTATTTCAAGATTAAGGTTGTATTGTCACTTTTTATTTCTTGATTAGAAATGTCACTCACAAATATTTTTTTCACAAACACCCATCAGAGTTTTTACTTTATTACAGCTCAGAGTTGAGGGTTCAGTTAGGGTCCTGTACTAGGTGGGGTGCTGTATTAACTCCAGTTTTGCTGGTTCTGGGGCGGGGTCCTGATCAGGGCCGGGTGTTATTTGGGGTCTCACTCGCCTCGTCCAGGTTGGTGACCTGCTCCATGGGGATGCTCTCCTCCTCCTCGATGGCGTGCCGCAGGGTCTGCTCCACTCGCTGCAGCAAGAAGTCGAAGGCGGCCGGGTTCTGAGGGACAGGAAACAGCTTTTAAAAATCAGTGCTCTGGAAACCAGAGCCAGACCAGGCAGTCCGAGCACCGTGAAGAGGGAACTGCCTGCTCATACTTTACTAATGTCGTTCAACAGATGTACAAAACACAAAATGTTACAGTTTCACAGACGAACACAGTAACTGATCAAGGGTATCAAAGGTACAGCGATGGGTTTGGGGGCTTGGGGAGCTACCATTTTGAAGCGGCAGGGGATGTCGCTGCGGAAGACCCCGGACTCCAGCGCCTCCACGTGGCCCCCCACGTAGGTCTCAGAGTCCAGCACGTGGCCGTCGTCCGTCAGCTTGTTGAAGACCTGCTCCTGCTTGTTGGGGAAGACGATGTTGGCGTGGAAGGCCTGGACCATCAGGAGAGCCTCACACAGGGTGCCAGAGCCCTTCCGCAGGACCTGTGAGGGACCAACAGGGACACGGTCACAACACAGCCCTGTGCGCTTTCAGCACACTGGAAAAACCAGGAAACGTGAGAGTGCTTTCAACCCCATCAGGAAACGTGTTGGATTTTTCCCCCACCCAATTGCTTTGGTGCATTCAATCAAGTGCCCCCTGATTATTCTTCTGTTCTGTGCATGGATACAGAGGGACCAAGCGTTACCTCATCAGGCTCCATAGGAATGATGGTGCACAGCGCGAAGATGAAGGGGTGCACGTACTTCATGTACAGGTAGTAGGTGGCAACAGCATCTGACACCGAATAGGTCGCCAATGTCTGAAGGGGAGAAATTCAATAGGGAATTAGGAACTCTCGAGCAGGGTTCCAATTCTAATTCCTTTTTAAAATAAATTCCAAATTCCAATTCCTATTCCTTAAAATAATTTTAAAAAAAGTTGGAATTATAAATTTTATTTGAAGCCAATTTAATTGACTGACAGTGACTTCAAGTTAAATAATTTGTTGCCACTGTGAAAAGCTCATTTGAACAGAATACTACCAATTGCAGTTTTGATCAGTGATGTGTTGGAATTGATTAAATGGGAATGGGAACTGGAATTGAAAAGGAACTGGAAAATAAAGAAGTCTCAAACCCCCTACCTGCGGCTGCTCCGTGGCCATGCGGCACATTTCCTCCGGGTCCAGCTCCACGGGGTCGTAGCTCAGCTTGGCCTTCGCTGCCGCCTTCAGGTTTTGACTGCCCACCGGCAGATAGCTGTCTCGCTTCACCCACCTGAGACACACAGCAATTGCATTAGAGAAACACAGCGGAGCTACAAAGCGCTGATCCAGCCCCAGGCTCTGGGACCCTACCTGAAGCAGTCCATGTGAATGGCTTGGCTGGCCTTGTACTCTCCCTGGCTGTCCTTCTGAAAGCCGATCTCGCGGTACATGTCAAGGCCGTGCTGTGCTGCCCGCGTCTCCACAAAGGGCCTGAGAGAGAGAGAGAGGCAGACAGAGGCAACGACCACCATTAACAGCACAGTAACTGATGCTTCCCAAGACCTCTTTCTAAGCATCTGATTCAACACAGTAGATATATATAGACAGGATTACAACCAGCCTGCTCACCAGTCGAAGAAGTCTCCATTGTAGGTGACGAAGATGTTGGGCTTGGTCTCGTGGATGTGTTCAAACCATCTCTGAATCAAACGGGCCTGAAACCAAAAGGACAGGAGCAGAGGTTATACTGCACTTACGCATGAAGGCCTACACAGTGTCCATTGGACCCAATGTAAATACACTGCAGCTTCTCTCCTTTGCATTGCTCTCTGCCCTAACATCGCTGTACGAATAGCACCAATCCCCCGGTCAAGTTTCGATTGAACTTTACTAGCAAGAATACCGTCTTTGGGTAATTGAATTAGTATTATTTATTTATTTATTTTTCCCCAGACAGAACACAGAAATATGAATAAGGAATCTTTAGCACACCACAGGACTAACAACATCATATGTTGTCTAAACTCACCTCATCAGGCTCATTAAACACAGTGAAGGGGCCCTCGTACTCTGGTTTGGGGGTGAACTCAAAATCCTCAATATCCTCCGACACAATCTCACGGTTTGTGATCAGGTAGCCCTGTCAAAAACAAACACACATGAGTTCCCTTGTTATGTATAGATAGCTTTTTAGACAGCTGACTTGTGACTCTATCCTGGAGTTCTGACAGATGGAATGGTGCTGGTTTCACTGTACCCAAGAACTCAACAGTGAGTCGTGCCACATTAGGAGCAGGGAAGAGGCTGCATTGAAAGCAGTGATGTGAAGTGGCTGACCAGCGTTTACCTGTCCATCAATCATGTATGACATCATCATGATCTGGTCGCTCTCCGCGTCGGGGAACTTCAAGGGCAGCTTGGTGGTCTCAATATCGAACGCCAACACGACCGGGTCCTGCAAGGGGCGACACGCAGTACCAATCTCATTCAAAAGGGCACGCTCCCGCCAACTTTAAAATCTGTATTATTAACTCCATCTCATCCAGATTACAAAAACGATTTGTTGAAAATCTCAGCTGAACATCCAACATTAGTCATTCGCTCAGTAGCTCTTTATCATGCAGTCAGGGAGCAGCTGACTCTGTGATGTCATAAACACTCACCGGCCGCTCCACCAAGTCATCCCTGCGCACAATCTCTGGGGGGTAGGCGCTGCCACGGTAACGCACGTTATACCAGTGAGCCTGCCCGAGACAACCGAGAGTTAATCACACTGCAATGAACAATTTCCTTAGCTCCTGTTAACACACCAGTTCATATGCAGTGAGATCCTAATACCTGCTGCACAGGGACTAACAGTGTAGTACTGTGGTAAGATAAGTGGGCTTTAGAGTGAAAGGGACATGACAAAATAAAAAGAACAAACAAAAAAAATACTTCATTAAGCTAATGAGATGTAAGAAAATGTAATTAGGTGTAATCAGTCATTTAGTATACTCCTACAGTTTGCTATCTGAAACAAAGCTCTTTCATTCGACGTCATTTCAAAGTAGAAAAGAAGTGGGGTTCTAATCCGGTGTGGCACCGCTACGGGCATCTCGTGGTTGTTTCTGTGGAGTCCTCTCACCACGTGGATCTTCAGGTCGATGGACAGCCGCACGTGGTAGGGCACGTCGTACTCCCGCAGGTCCACAACGTTGTCCAGCTGGTCGGTGATCTTTTTGGAGGGGCCATCATCGTCCAGGGTAGTCATGCTGCCCCCTGCCAGCGCACTGAATAAACACAGGACACGATACAGAGAGCGAGTCAGGGAGGGCTGGACTTGGATTCCAGTTAATCATGCCACAGTCGTGTTTTCATACCGCCAGCTGGAAACGTACATTAAAAAAACCCTAACATATTGAGTAACCTCAATCTTGTACTGGTGTTAACCGCGCAATCCTTACTGGTCTTGTGAATAAGAAGCAGCTCCTCGCTCTGTACCTGGACAGCATGGCGGTGTAGGCATCGTTGGATTTCTCGCGCTCCCGGTTCTTCCTCACGGCTGGAGAGATCTCGCGCCTCACTTTGATGAGGTCGTCGACGGTGTTGAAGGACAGCTTGACGTAGTTCCTCTTCAGACCCACCAGGTGATTGGGCTGCGGGGAAGCGACAAACAATCGTCATACCGAGTAAGGCACTGCCTACGAGGGATGAACTGCTCCCTACACACCCTACAGCAGGGGGAAGTGACTATAGCCAGGTCTGTGTCTAATATAGTTATTTAGTGACACACAAAAGCCCAGACTCACCAGATCCAGGTCCTCCTTGGGCATGACCTCCAGCTTGGCGATTTTCCCCTGGTACTTCTTAGAAAGGAAGGAGATCACCTCTCTCTCGCAGCCCTGCAGACATTTAACCTCTGTAACTTACTGCATACAGTCATGAAAAAGCAATGACAGGAACAGAGAGAAAACATAACAGGGCTCTGAGATTTATCAGTATGATATATAAACTCTGGAGTGAATGAAAAGGGATGAGCGACACTCACCTTCTTAGTTGCTATGTAGAAATAGGGTTTAAAGGGAAGTGCAACCTAAAAAAAGAGCAGACACTGTCAGCACACAGAAACTCTTTACAATGGAAACAATTAGAAATACATTCGGTAGCACTACACCACTTAAAGAGAAGTAGAAACAGTGTCACTTGAAGAGCAGTGATCAGTTACCTTAAACCTGCTGCCGTCCTCCTGAATGAAGTAATAATCGACGGCACTGACCATGCGTTTGTCATCGTCTAGGATCTCCGTCTGAAAGGAAACAGAGAAGCTTGATCAGGGACGAGGATCTCTCAGTCAGATCTAAGAATTCTGAACCAAACTCCAGATTAACAGCACTGTACATTCTCAGATCCTGATTCAGACAGCAGGGACGGGTCAATACTTTACTAGGAGATGTACAAGTAATGCCAGCTGTGGTTGTAATAACTCAGTAGCAGGCACTTATACTACATCAATGATCCAGCACTGTGTCAAGGGGGCATCGGAGGTTGTAAAGGCCAGACTATAGAGCTCAGTGTACCGGGTGCATGTTGATGAGCCAGCCTGTCTTCTCTCCTGGATCTTTCATCCTCTCGAAGCCGAAGCGAGCGTCCATCTCGTCTGTGAACTGACTGCGCTCCAGCCGCTTAAGAGCGGACATCGCCGAGGCATCATCCCTGCAGGGGGGGGGGGGGGGAGAGAGAGAGAGAGTGGAAAGGGTTAACCTACCTCTGAGGTCATCTTCACATCACATACAGCACATCACAGAGTGGAGTGGACCTTCCCTGCAGGAATCATTCTTATTGGGTGCATCTATACACCTTTATGGGCCAAATGGGTGGAGTGGGCATTTGGTGGTACTGTTGAACTAGTGATGATAGACCAAACATATGAATAAAATACATTAAAAAAAGATGGAGATTGCAAGCAGTTTGACTCATTGCAGGTTTCAATACGAGCTTGATAAGCCACAGTGTATAAGTAACAAGCTGAGAAGTGTCTTATTAATCTCATAGTAAAACCAGGAATGGATCCAACTGCTATGCAATGGGAGCCTTATTTCCAGCCCTGTATTGTACACACACCTGCTGAAAGTGTTGCCAATTTTCCAAAACAACCAAACTTTATTCATTTTCAACTTTACTGTCAGGTTCATTCCTTAAACGTGTATCTTTACTGTAAGTGAACTGCTCTTAGTCAAACTCGCTCTTAAATTGAACTGTATTCTTTATTTTGCTCTTATTTGAATTTGATCTTTTTTTTTTTTTTTTTTACTGATTTTGCTGTACTTTATAACTGCTCTTATCTGTAAGGTGAGATTGTGTAATGTGACACTTTGTAACAACTGTAAGTCGCCCTGGATACGTGCTTCTGCTAAGAAACTAATAATAATAATAATAAAACACCATACGTTTTTAAAATGAGTCTGAATAATTTGCTTTCTGGCTCAGGGTGACAGGCAGTGTTACAGCTAAAACAGCTTTGTGGGACTGTAAACCAACTGGCCTGTCAACAAGGTGGCGTGCACTACAGAAGAACAATGAATTATGTTTTTGTATTGTAAAACTTGCAGAAGCATGACTAAAGTACACAGCTACACATAGTCTGCAATTCGGTTATAAACAAATAAACGCTGGTCACGTACTGCTGGTTTTCCTGGTCTCCGCTCTGGCCCCTGTCCCGGTCCGCTTTGAATCTTCCGCTGTTTTGCAGAACCATTATGTGTTGATGTTAGCCTCGCTGCCCTGTCCGGATTCTTACTCGCTGTATCCTCAGCAAGCGTCGTTATCATCCGTGCTCTGTATATCTGCCAGTATGTTGGGGTCACACAGCACTATACCAGGCAATGCTCCCGATCTACCAAATACTGTTATAGTCTGTTATAGCGGAATGGTGGCATTCCACAAACCCACGTCTCCGACCCCAGCTCTAGAACTGTGGTACCGATTCGACAAGCAGCTCTTTTTAAGTTTTGCACTCTGACTCTCTCTTTGCAAAACTTGGCGCGCTTGTCATCACTTCCCGCGAGAAGCGGTGGTGCAAGACCGCGCGAGTTTTGTTCTAAGCACCGCCTAACCGCACCCAATCCCGCCTCACGCGCCGGTTCTATGACGTCAAACCAATGGAGATGAAGAAAATCAACGCTGAATCTCCAAATCCCACCCACTTTACTCTCTGACGTCAAGAGTCTCCGCCTTCTGTCAAATCATTTTAAGTCACTGGTATTTACGATTTCAGTTTTTAAAGAGATAGAGACCTATTTAGCACCAGCAAGGTTTTGAATATAATAACGCCACGCAACCCCAAACATTATTTAGTGATCATTTTGTTTTTTATTTTGAATATTAACAACAATAAAACAGGAAACAATATAAATGACCTAATTTTCAAAATGCCTGGAGTTATTTTGCTGCAGATATCGAGCAGGGTGCTTAGTATTGGTAATTACGGTAAAGGTTGCTGCTGTATCTGAAAGTGTACGGTTGAGTGGGCGTGTGTTCCCTGCTCGCATTTCCGAGTGACCAGCACCAGGCTGCCCGACTTGAATTTGACTTTTTCAACACTGTTGTTTATTGTGTGATCCGAGAGCCCGGACAATGCCCGTGGAGTCGATACCGGTGCGCGACCCTGCCTTCTACCAGCGACTGCTGCAGCAGTACCTGCTTTTGCTGAAAAAGTACCCGATCCTCACCAAATCTGTAACCAGGTGAGGATTTTGGGGGGGGTCTGGGTTTCGTTTGTTTTGTTTGTGTTTAGAGTGGCAACCCGAGATTGGAAATAAGAGCATATTTATAAGGCAGCGTTTTTTTTGTCAAATGCCTTTTCTGTCTCTAGTACCGTGTGTGTTCACTTTTCCTTTGAGTGTACCATTGCACGTGCTGTAATTGCTTTTTTGATCGAGTTTAGAGGATAGGCATCGTGGGTGCAGTGCATCCAGGAGCTCTGCCTCGGCTGTAGAGTCACACTACAGTGACACATTCTCCTGTGTGTACCCAGCACCGACTATACAGCAAACAGAGATACGTGGCAGTGCTGTCCCTGTGGATCTAGCGGTTCAAACAGTCGAGGTGACGGCTTTCCTGAAGCATATAGAAGGATGCAATGGGGTGAGCTTGGTCACACACACACACAAAACCTCCTACCCATGGGACACTTGGGGCGCTGATGCATTGCATGCAATGTACCAAAAAAAGGTACATAACTAGGCTACGGAGGCCCCACGCTAAGTTGTCGCATTTTCCAGATTGAAGATTGAAATAATATATTTTTTTTAATATCAGTTTAGACTTGGTCTTTGGGTGTTCAGTTATGGCATTCCAGCAGCAGGGTGTTTAAGCCTACCTGGGCGCTGTACTCCACATGCCCAATCAGATCCCTCATTGAGATCCGCCTCGCTCTGTTAGCTTAACAGCGGTTAGTGATTCACCCGAGGAGGGGTAGTTGAGCGCAGCACACTCTAGGTCATGTTCACGCGACTTTTTGTCTAGTGCAAGAAATCTGTGTTAATTATTCAATTAACGATGTTCACCAACCTATTTTCTTACTTCTGCACAGGAATGGGTTTCTCTGCGTGTTTCTTACAATTTCTTAGACTAAAGAGAAGGAGATGTGATCCCTTTTATTGGACTAACTGAACAATAATTAATCACAAGCTTTCAAGACCTCAAAGGTCTCTTCTTCAGGTGAAAGTAGGAAAGAGAGATTGGTGTTACAGTTTATTATAATTTTGGAAATTCCAATGTTCACTCACAATTGCTTTGCTGGTTCAAGACGATGAAACAAAAAAAGAATTGCTTTAAACTTTCAAAAGCATTTGAACCCCTCCCCTAAAGCTTTCGAAATTGTAGCTGAGCCATGTGTCTGCCTGGGGTTTAGCTGCTCTATCGGGGAGAAATATCATTGATTGCAAAGATCAGGTAGGATCAGTGAACCTGGCGTACTCAGACTGCTCACAATGGAAGTCTTGTTTGCATCCCTGTCTCTTTATACACAGAGGGCTTCACTGCCCAGTGGGTCAGTCCCCAGCTTTTCCCTGTGCTACGGAATAAATAATCCATGAAAGCTGTGCGTTGTCTCCCCAGCGGGATCCTTTCGGCTTTGGGAAACCTGCTGTCGCAAGGCTTGCGGAGGAGAGGCAAGGGGTCCAGTTTGGGGAAAGGCCTGGAATGGTTGGGACCGGCCCGCTTTGCAGCCTATGGGTAAGGTATTAGACGTTGATAACATCAATTAATTGATTGTTCAGTCTCCAGTGGGCAGGCTTGGTGGTTGATGGGTAATCCATGACCTATACTGCTGACTTTCAATTTTAAAGCGTGTTTTATTTGTTCAGTGTCTGTTATTGTATAAGATGTCATCTCGTGCGGTTTGTATTTCTAATGAAGCTACATTTTCAAAGTGAATATGGGATTGCTCCACGCATCAGTCTGTGCCTCTCTCTCCCTTCCCCTGTCTCCCAGACTGTGTGTCACCGGGCCTGTCAGCCACTATTTCTACCAGTGCCTGGAGCTGCTTGTCCCCTCCTCGGCCTCGCACTGTGTCCTGAAGAGGCTGCTGCTGGACCGGCTCATCTTCGCCCCCGCCTTCCTCCTGGTCTTCTTCCTGGCCATGAACTTCCTAGAGGTGAGACGCCTTCCTCCGGGAAACAAATTCCACGCAGACATCCTACTCGTCTAAATAGTTCCCCATAAACGAGGCTTTGCTTAAGAATCAAATAAAAACGCCAGTCTTGTTTTTCCTTAACTTTCGTCCTTGATGCCTTTGGGGTTAAGAATAATACATTATAATTGTATGGGAGAGAGAGAGAGAGAGAGAGGAGGAGGAGGAGGAGGAGGAGGAGGAGGAGGAGGGGCTCACAGCTACAGTGTGGGATCCTGTAGTTCTCCCAAGGGAGAGGGGTCTATTGGCAATACAAACTGTGTACATTCAAAGTCCACTGAGATTGGGAAGTTTACCCTCTATCTCAAAGAAAAAGTACACAGTGCAACAAACTAGGAATGTTATTGTGCAAGGGTTGCTATTCCAGAAGGAAGACTTCTGTTTTATGTGTGTGGAGTACCTGTACCATTTTGGCCAGGCTGCTTGTGTAAATGCGTGTCGCAATGAGTTATTGGACTTTGTTAAAAGGGTTTATTGATTTTGGACTTATCCTCTGGTTGCCCTGTGTCTCTCGGGCTGCAGCCTTCCTGACTGTGTCACTGTGTTACAGGGTAAGAGCTGGGCTGCATTCCAGAACAGGGTCAGGACTGAGTACTGGTCAGCCCTCAAGATGAACTGGAAAGTGTGGACCCCGTTCCAGTTTATCAACATCAACTATGTACCTGTGCAGGTAGGCACTGCGGTAGGGGGAGGGAGGGCCATGGGGTCCTCTTATTTTGTGAGAGCCCACGCTGTTCAGTAATGGCTCACAGAACGTGACAGCATGATTCTCTTTTCTGTGCAGTTCCGGGTCCTGTTTGCCAACCTTGTGGCCTTGTTTTGGTACGCCTACCTGGCCTCAGTGAGGAAGTGATGTCACCAGCACCTGCACCAATCAGACGGAATAGAGGTTTTGAAGCGTTTGTGCAAAGCCTGGTTTTAACAGCCAGCTCTCCGGGGTTGAAGGGTATTAATACACAAGACAGCCAAGAGCCTGGGGTACCAGCACGCTATCAGAAACCTAGCAACAGTAACTAACGACAACTGACTGTGATGGTGAAGTGGGCCGTTCTCTCCTGAATATCAGGGGTATCAAACTGGCCCAATTAACACTATGGGCAGGAACAGAAACCTGGAGGGGAATGTGGAATTGGAAAAATCATTAGATAAACTAAATATGGTTTTGTGCCATACTGAAGAATTATGGGAACTGTAGTTAACTGACTGGCTAACAAAGATGTCTGGTATTTACAAATGTAAGTCCCCTCTTTCTATTTTTTAGGTAGGTGTTTCTTATAAAATGTTAATAAAAACAGTGACTGCCTATACATTGCAGATTTCATTTAATATCTTCTACGGACGTTTGGAAGCAGGTTAAAAGTGTTGCGTGCCCCGTGGCTAAAACTACCTTTGAGATATAAATCAACTATATAAACAAGGACTGCCTTATTACTGTATGAAAAGGTAAACTAAACTATGTAGGGATAATTAAACTACGCCCAGTCATATAGTATAAGATTTTTAATGATGTTATGGTGTTACAGCTGTGAAATCTGACTTGTATATAGTTTACTTGCACCATGTTTCAGTGTGCTCACACAGGCTCTCCACCAGCTCCAGCTGCAGTTTACCATCCAACCTGCAGCCAGGTGTGACACGAAGGTCACACATCATGATGTCACAGGAAGTGTTTGTGTGGAACTGTGTTTGGAGAATGCAAACTGCTGTCTTCACATCACGCTCACCGATGTTTCAGCTTTGAGTTTCATACTTTACTGCCGTTTCTTCTCAAACTTCATAAATACACAAATACAGGTAGCTAAACCACTGTTATTAAACTAGAGGCTCATTTAGGCTGATTTGCGTTCATTCCAAAAAGGTTAATAAGGTTAGCCAATGAGAGGTTTAATGTCATGGGGTTTCAAATATCCCTTGTTTACCAGGTGACGTGTGAAAGTTTCTGTTTTCGTTGTGGGCGGCGCTGTGTAAAAGGTTCATATTTGTTGTTATACTGAGATTGGAAAGTCAGTTTGTGTTTCTCTGTAAAGGTCAGGCCAGGTAAGCAGCATGAATCACACTCAAGAGCAATCCTCTGGTCCTACCAGGGAGTTTCCACACTTAGATTGGAACATTTCTGTTTTACATCTTTCAAATTGTTGTCAATGGTATAACACATCTTCCTAATGTATGCACTCTACTGTGTTGCAAAGTTACTTTGTCCAATATATATATATATATATATATATATATATATATATATATATATATATAGAATCATACTTTACTGCCGTTTCTTCTCAAACTTCATAAATACACAAGTAAACACTCCTGCTTCTGAGATAGCGTGTGTGCTGAAGTTGTTGCTTGAACTACCACAAAGCGACCACAGGGTGGCAGTCATTTTCTAGAATTGAGAAAGATAATGCGTGAACACACAGGCATTGATCATAACATAACTCTGCGTTTGAGAAGAGCCCATCTTGAACTCAAGCAGTGCTCCATTTTATGTGATACTAAATATACATTTTGATTTGGTGATGCTATTAGTAGTAGTAGTAGTACTATTATTATTAGTAGTAGTAGTAGTTGTAGTAGTAGTATTTTAAATGGTAAACTTTAAAGAGTGGTGTTCTGATACATGACGTATCAGGTTGTAATTCAATATTACATCCAGGGCTCTGTTCACTTTAAGGACTATTTTGTTAAGAGCTGTTTATCTAAAGATTACTTAAAACCAGGTTTACAGTTCATGACCACCTTTTCAACGAGGATAGATGAGAAGTTAATTCTGATTTATAAAATTAACCATTCAACAAGTTCTGTGTATACCCACCCCACCCCCCCAGACACATACACCCCACCCTACCCCACACACCCACCCACCCCACACACCCAGACACTCAGTCACATCAGTAAGAGTCAACCCTGATGAAACAGGTTCAGCCTTTTTAAATTTTTAAATAGTTTTTTTTATTTAATTGCAAAGCTATACACAAATAAAACGTTACACACTCAAAAGATATCATTTTTAAAACAGGGACACATTATTAATTGTTACGATCTTTGACACCCAGCAGATGAGCCACGTTTAGGAGAGCTGCATGGCCCTGATCAGCTGAATCTCTCAGTAGTGAGAGGCGAAGGCGCTGACATCACAATGCAGTTGGCGTCTGTCCAAAGCTCTAGTTGTGCCTGCTTTGGGAAGTGATACATCAAGACAATCTTCTGATTCTGCATTAGAGCCTGGGGCTGCCATAAGAGTAGAAAAGGACAATA
This sequence comes from Acipenser ruthenus, assembly GCF_902713425.1. Classification (NCBI taxonomy): domain Eukaryota; kingdom Metazoa; phylum Chordata; class Actinopteri; order Acipenseriformes; family Acipenseridae; genus Acipenser; species Acipenser ruthenus. The sequence goes on from NC_081199.1 coordinate 3,947,030, forward strand.
CCAAGATTGCCTCCCCTGGAAACTGGCTGCCAGCCCGGCCAATGGGATTGTGCAAACTAGCAAGCATTCACAACTTTTTTTTTTTTTTTTTTTAAGGTGATCTTTTTAAACGGTTGTGCTGGGGGATGCCAACCACATTATAGAGCTCCTTAGCTTAGGGAATGCATCAAGTATTTTAATACACAAACAATAACTTAAAAAAAACAAGAAAAACAAATTGTCATAAACTTAAGGATAATCAGTAGTGCTGTAATTATGCTTTTATAAGATCAGGTCCATGGTGTAATTCAAACATGATAAGCATCTCTGGAAGGCACTGGACGCAGCGCTGCGCTTAGCCTCCTCTCAGACGCAGGTTCAAGGTGATGGTAGTATTGGGGCTGATGTTGTAATCCTCCAATTTCCTGCCGTCCTGAAGTGTCTTGGATTGACAGACGAGCACCTGTTGCTCCGGTGGAACCCTTTCCACCCGATAAACCTTCTGCCGGAACTCGGTGACCGTCTCCCCCGGGAAGATCTCGTATGTATGCGTCTGGCCCTTGTCATTCCGCAAGAAGACTTGCATGGACTTGGGCTCGGTGACCAGCACCAGCACGGTGTCTCCGTGCTCCAGCCCGCACTCGCTCAGCCGCCTCCCCTCGTCTTCCAGCTCTTTGCGCCCGTTCTTCTGCATCGCCAGTTTCTGCCGGAACGCTGGAACACTGACCCGACGCTCGATCTCCTGCTTCAGCTGCCCCACTGTGGCGCTGGGATCCATTTCCACGGGGTAACAAGTCCCCGTCAAGGTCGTGACTTTAATCTGCATCTTCACTTCGAGGATAAGCGCTGCGGATGGGAGAGAAAGAGAATGAAGATGCGTTCATTATTTAGATCTGCGGAACGGGCGATCAGTTGCTATCATCTCATTTAGTTTAGGTTTTTCAGTTCAGGAGAAAATATGTTTACTATTACACTAGCCTGCCTCCCAGTCTCTCAGATCGAATCCCTATTACATTCCGCCTCCCAGTCCCTCAGCTCTACCAATAAGAGCCAGTCCCTTAAGTCTACGCAATAAGTCACACTGCTTCCCAGTCCCTCAGCTCTAAGCACTAAGCCAAACAGCACCTCAGCCTCTCTCTTCTGTAAAATCATCTAAAGGAAGAGCGCACAGGACCGCGCTGCCTCCGCTATAGTGACTCCCGGACTGTATTACATGTTCTATTCGGATTCAGGGACACTAGTAATTGACAAAGGCTTTGATTTTAGAGTTTAACCCGATAAAAAACGATTCAACCCCAAAATATAGCTATTAGTATTATAACGTATTTAATGTGTAACTATTATAGAACAAAGTTGCTTCATAGAGAGATATATTACAGGTAATTACATCATCATTCAAAATACGTGAATCGATATAGCACATTCAAATCACATTGTAATTATAACTAATATTGTGATATTTTGAAATAAATGTAATGGTGTAGTATAGGCTACTTTTAGACACATCTACTCTTTTAGTGCACATGCCCAGCCTACTGCCTTTCCAGTTTGTTAACTCTAAGGTGTTACAATACATACTTTAAGAATACATTTAAAATAATAATAATAATAACGGTAATAAAAATCTCACACTGCATACCTTCGAGTTAGACGGTGTTGTCTCTCGTGCGGTAATGTAATATTGACGGCGGGTTGTATTGTTCTCTCTCTTAGTTTTTCTGCTCCCAGTTCAGTTCAGGTGCGCTGTTTCAGGTCCTTCTCTCTGCCCTGTCCGCTATTCGCCTCTGGGTTTTAAACAGTTGAATTCCTCTTAGCTCCGCCCTCTTGTTTGCATCACGTGCTGGAAGATTCGGTTTTCAAACGCAGCAAAGGCTTTCGGTTTCCAATTCCCCGGCCGCTCTGTGTCTGAAGTCCGGGATAACGTTATGACACCTGAACAGTGGAAATGACGCAGAAGATAGCTGAGGTTTTCAAACACTGTATTTCAGCTTTACTTTTTAGTGTTATTATTATTTTTTATTTTTCATTACATGTATTCATTTAACTATACACACGATTTAATTATTATTATTTATTTCTTAGCTGATGCCCTTATCCAGGGCGACTTACAATTGTTACAAGATATCACATTATTTTTACATACAATTACATTATTATTTTTACATGCAATTATCAATTTATACAGTTGGGTTTTTAATGGAGCAATCTAGGTAAAGTACCATGCTCAAGGGTACAGCAGCAGTGTCCCACACCTGGGATTGAACCCACGACCCTCCGGTCAAGAGTCCAGAGCCCTAACCACTACTCCACACTTCCTTTCTTCAAAACGAGTCCACTATTTCAACCTAGAACAGGGTCCCCGACACCAAGGTGCCAAAGGTATGAACAGGCTTTATTTTTAGCCATAGTGTTTGTCTGCTTGACTGTGTCATAGTTTGATCTCATATTTAAAAGCAGTATTGAGTCGATGCAGCTGTGTGATGCATCATCATAGTGGAGAGGACTGATCTGTACTCCAGTATGATCAAGATGCATTTCCCAGCTTATATAGAAGCTCTCAGGGCACCTGACACAGTGCACAGGTTTTTTTTTTTCCACAGACTACATTTCTTTTAGTATTCCTGGCTATTTTATGACTGAGGATTTGAAGTTTTTAAAGGTTTTCCGACACAGAGAGGAAATGCAAAACAGCCAAGAGGGGAATTCCTGATGCGAGCCGTCACAAATACCAGCAGATACCTGCTGAGCAGAGGATGACGTCATCGTGCACGGAGCCCTGATAAGCAGGAGAAAGAAAACGGAAACAGAACGTGCTGAAGAAGCAAGCTGAGACTTGTACAGGTGAATGCTGAAGTGGATATGAGTCTGCAGCTGATATCAACTTATAAATATATATGGTGGTGTCTGATTAGCTCAAAAACTCCAGGGTGTTAAAATATGGTCTATTATACTTAGTAGATATTTGCATGACATGTCAAGTAGTACTTTACAATTAGAAGGAAAGTGTTAAATTGATGCCTATAATTGTTATTAGAGTTTCATGCAGTTTTGCATTGGTCTTATACCCCACGCCACTAGTATTCATTGTGTACCATTTACCTTTAGTCAGAGATAATACGTGTATCACCACTTGTTCCAGGACTCCGGGTGACCCTGGGGTATGCAGGGTAGGTGCAATCCAGGGCTATCCCCGCTCTGTAAAACACTGATCACATCCAGTGTCTTTACCCCTGTGCGGAGGTTCCTCAGATCACCCCTCAGGTAGCTAAACCACTGTTATTAAACTAGAGGCTCATTTAGGCTGATTTGCGTTCATTCCAAAAAGGTTAATAAGGTTAGCCAATGAGAGGTTTAATGTCATGGGGTTTCAAATATCCCTTGTTTACCAGGTGACGTGTGAAAGTTTCTGTTTTCGTTGTGGGAGGCGCTGTGTGAAAGGTTCATATTTGTTGTTATACTGAGATTGGAAAGTCAGTTTGTGTTTCTCTGTAAAGGTCAGGCCAGGTAAGCAGCATGAATCACACTCAAGAGCAATCCTCTGGTCCTACCAGGGAGTTTCCACACTTAGATTGGAATATTTTTGTTTTACATCTTTCAAATTGTTGTCAATGGTATAACACATCTTCCTAATGTATGCACTCTTTACTGTGTTGCAAAGTTACTTTGTCCAAAATATGATATATATATATATATATATATAATCATACTTTACTGCCGTTTCTTCTCAAACTTCATAAATACACAAGTAAACACTCCTGCTTCTGAGATAGCGTGTGTGCTGAAGTTGTTGCTTGAACTACCACAAAGCGACCACAGGGTGGCAGTCATTTTCTGTAATTGAGAAAGATAATGCGTGAACACACAGGCATTGATCATAACATAACTCTCTTCATTTGAGAAGAGCCCATCTTGAACTCAAGCAGTGCTCCATTTTATGTGATTCTAAATATACATTTTGATTTGGTGATGCTATTAGTAGTAGTAGTACTACTATTATTATTAGTAGTAGTAGTAGTAGTTGTAGTAGTAGTATTTTAAATGGTAAACTTTAAAGAGTGGTGTTCTGATACATGACGTTTCAGGTTGTAATTCAATGTTACATCCAGGGCTATGTTCACTTTAAGGACTATTTTGTTAAGAGCTGTTTATCTAAAGATTACTTAAAACCAGGTTTACAGTTCATGACCACCTTTTCAATGAGGATAGATGAGAAGTTAATTCTGATTTATAAAATTAACCATTCAACAAGTTCTGTGTATACCCACCCCACCCCACCCCACACACCCAGACACTCACTCACATCAGTAAGTCAACCCTGATGAAACAGGTTCAGCCTTTTTAAATTTTTAAATAGTTTTTTTTATTTAATTGAAAAGCTATACACAAATAAAACGTTACACACTCAAAAGATATCATTTTTAAAACAGGGACACATTAATTGTTACGATCTTCGACACCCAGCAGATGAGCCACGTTTAGGAGAGCTGCATGGCCCTGATCAGCTGAATCTCTCAGCAGTGAGAGGCGAAGGCGCTGACATCACAATGCAGTTGGCGTCTGTCCAAAGCTCTAGTTGTGCCTGCTTTGGGAAGTGATACATCAAGACAATCTTCTGATTCTGCATTAGAGCCTGGGGCTGCCATAAGAGTAGAAAAGGACAATACCAAGATTGCCTCCCCTGGAAACTGGCTGCCAGCCCGGCCAATGGGATTGTGCAAACTAGCAAGCATTCACAACTTTTTTTTTTTTTTTTTTTTTTAAGGTGATCTTTTTAAACGGTTGTGCTGGGGGATGCCAACCACATTATAGAGCTCCTTAGCTTAGGGAATGCAGCAAGTATTTTAATACACAAACAATAACTTAAAAAAAACAAGAAAAACAAATTGTCATAAACTTAAGGATAATCAGTAGGGCTGTAATTATGCTTTTATAAGATCAGGTCCATGGTGTAATTCAAACATGATAAGCATCTCTGGAAGGCACTGGACGCAGCGCTGCGCTCAGCCTCCTCTCAGACGCAGGTTCAAGGTGATGGTAGTATTGGGGCTGATGTTGTAATCCTCCAATTTCCTGCCGTCCTGAAGCGTCTTGGATTGACAGACGAGCACCTGTTGATCCGGTGGAACCCTTTCCACCCGATTAACCTTCTGCCGGAACTCGGTGACCGTCTCCCCCGGGAAGATCTCGTATGTATGCGTCTGGCCCTTGTCATTCCGCAAGAAGACTTGCATGGACTTGGGCTCGGTGACCAGCACCAGCACGGTGTCTCCGTGCTCCAGCCCGCACTCGCTCAGCCGCCTCCCCTCGTCTTCCAGCTCTTTGCGCCCGTTCTTCTGCATCGCCAGTTTCTGCCGGAACGCTGGAACACTGACCCGACGCTCGATCTCCTGCTTCAGCTGCCCCACTGTGGCGCTGGGATCCATTTCCACGGGATAACAAGTCCCCGTCAAGGTCGTTACTTTAATCTGCATCTTCACTTCGAGGATAAGCGCTGCGGATGGGAGAGAAAGAGAATGAAGATGCGTTCATTATTTAGATGTGCGGAACTATAGGGCGATCAGTTGTTATCATTTCATTTAGTTTAGGTTTTTCAGTTCAGGAGAAAATATGTTTACTATTACACTAGCCTGCCTCCCAGTCTCTCAGATCGAATCCCTATTACATTCCGCCTCCCAGTCCCTCAGCTCTACCAATAAGAGCCAGTCCCTTAAGTCTACGCAATAAGTCACACTGCTTCCCAGTCCCTCAGCTCTAAGCACTAAGCCAAACAGCACCTCAGCCTCTCTCTTCTGTAAAATCATCTAAAGGAAGAGCGCACAGGACCGCGCTGCCTCCGCTATAGTGACTCCCGGACTGTATTACATGTTCTATTCGGATTCAGGGACACTAGTAATTGACAAAGGCTTTGATTTTAGAGTTTAACCCGATAAAAAACGATTCAACCCCAAAATATAGCTATTAGTATTATAACGTATTTAATGTGTAACTATTATAGAACAAAGTTGCTTCATAGAGAGATATATTACAGGTAATTACATCATCATTCAAAATACGTGAATCGATATAGCACATTCAAATCTCATTGTAATTATAACTAATATTGTGATATTTTGAAATAAATGTAATGGTGTAGTATAGGCTACTTTTAGACACATCTAATCTTTTAGTGCACGTGCCCAGCCTAATGCCTTTCCAGTTTGTTAACTCTAAGGTGTTACAATACATACTTTAAGAATAAATTTAAAAAATAATAATAATAACGGTAATAAAAATCTCACACTGCATACCTTAGAGTTAGACGGTGTTGTCTCTCGTGCGGTAATGTAATATTGACGGCGGGTTGTATTGTTCTCTCTCTTAGTTTTTCTGCTCCCAGTTCAGTTCAGGTGCGCTGTTTCAGGTCCTTCTCTCTGCCCTGTCCGCTATTCGCCTCTGTGTTTTAAACAGTTGAATTCCTCTTAGCTCCGCCCTCTTGTTTGCATCACGTGCTGGAAGATTCGGTTTTCAGACGCAGCAAAGGCTTTCGGTTTCCAATTCCCCGGCAGCTCTGTGTCTGAAGTCCGGGATAACATTATCACACCTGTTTGTTTCACAGTTTCAATGCAATTAACATCAACACCATAACGCATAATCATACTGAGCCCTAACCACTACTCCACACTTCCTTTCTTCAAAACGATTCCACTATTTCAACCTAGAACAGGGTCCCCGACACCAAGGTGCCAAAGGTATGAACAGGCTTTATTTTTAGCCATAATGTTTGTCTGCCTGACTGCGTCATAGTTTGATCTCATATTTAAAAGCAGTATTGAGTCGATGCAGCTGTGTGATGCATCATCATAGTGGAGAGGACTGATCTGTACTCCAGTATGATCAAGATGCATTTCCCAGCTTATACAGAAGCTCTCAGGGCACCTGACACAGTGCACAGGTTTTTTTTTTTTCCACAGACTACATTTCTTTTAGTATTCCTGGCTATTTTATGACTGAGGATTTGAAGTTTTTAAAGGTTTTCCGACACAGAGAGGAAATGCAAAACAGCCAAGAGGGGAATTCCTGATGCGAGCCGTCACAAATACCAGCAGATACCTGCTGAGCAGAGGATGACGTCATCGTGCACGGAGCCCTGATAAGCAGGAGAAAGAAAACGGAAACAGAACGTGCTGAAGAAGCAAGCTGAGACTTGTACAGGTGAATGCTGAAGTGGATATGAGTCTGCAGCTGATATCAACTTATAAATATATATGGTGGTGTTTGATTAGCTCAAAAACTCCAGGGTGTTAAAATATGGTCTAATATACTTAGTAGATATTTGCATGACATGTCAAGTAGTACTTTACAATAAGAAGGAAAGTGTTAAATTGATGTCTATAATTGTTATTAGAGTTTCATGCAGTTTTGCATTGGTCTTATACCCCACGCCACTAGTATTCATTGTGTACCATTTACCTTTAGTCAGAGATAATACGTGTATCACCACTTGTTCCAGGACTCCGGGTGACCCTGGGGTATGCAGGGTAGGTGCAATCCAGGGCTGTCCCCGCTCTGCAAAACACTGATCACATCCAGTGTCTTTACCCCTGTGCGGAGGTTCCTCAGATCACCCCTCAGGTAGCTAAACCACTGTTATTAAACTAGAGGCTCATATAGGCTGATTTGCGTTCATTCCAAAAAGGTTAATAAGGTTAGCCAATGAGAGGTTTAATGTCATGGGGTTTCAAATATCCCTTGTTTACCAGGTGACGGGTGAAAGTTTCTGTTTTCGTTGTGGGCGGCGCTGTGTAAAAGGTTCATATTTGTTGTTATACTGAGATTGGAAAGTCAGTTTGTGTTTCTCTGTAAAGGTCAGGCCAGGTAAGCAGCATGAATCACACTCAAGAGCAATCCTCTGGTCCTACCAGGGAGTTTCTACACTTAGATTGGAACATTTCTGTTTTACATCTTTCAAATTGTTGTCAATGGTATAACACATCTTCCTAATGTATGCACTCTTTACTGTGTTGCAAAGTTACTTTGTCCAAAATATGATATATATATATATATATATATATATATAATCATACTTTACTGCGGTTTCTTCTCAAACTTCATAAATACACAAGTAAACACTCCTGCTTCTGAGATAGCGTGTGTGCTGAAGTTGTTGCTTGAACTACCACAAAGCGACCACAGGGTGGCAGTCATTTTCTGTAATTGAGAAAGATAATGCGTGAACACACAGGCATTGATCATAACATAACTCTCTTCATTTGAGAAGAGCCCATCTTGAACTCAAGCAGTGCTCCATTTTATGTGGTACTAAATATACATTTTGATTTGGTGATGCTATTAGTAGTAGTAGTAGTAGTAGTAGTACTATTATTATTATTATTAGTAGTTGTAGTAGTTGTAGTAGTAGTATTTTAAATGGTAAACTTTAAAGAGTGGTGTTCAGATACATGACGTTTCAGGTTGTAATTCAATATTACATCCAGGGCTCTGTTCACTTTAAGGACTATTTTGTTAAGAGCTGTTTATCTAAAGATTACTTAAAACCAGGTTTACAGTTCATGACCACCTTTTCAACGAGGATAGATGAGAAGTTAATTCTGATTTATAAAATTAACCATTCAACAAGTTCTGTGTATACCCACCCCCCCCCCCCCCCAGACACATACACCCCATCCTACCCCACACACCCACCCACCCCACACACCCAGACACTCACTCACATCAGTAAGAGTCAACCCTGATGAAACAGGTTCAGCCTTTTTACATTTTTAAATAGTTTTTTTTATTTAATTGTAAAGCTATACACAAATAAAACGTTACACACTCAAAAGATATCATTTTTAAAACAGGGACACATTAATTGTTAAGATCTTTGACACCCAGCAGATGAGCCACGTTTAGGAGAGCTGCATGGCCCTGATCAGCTGAATCTCTCAGTAGTGAGAGGCGAAGGCGCTGACATCACAATGCAGTTGGCGTCTGTCCAAAGCTCTAGTTGTGCCTGCTTTGGGAAGTGATACATCAAGACAATATTCTGATTCTGCATTAGAGCCTGGGGCTGCCATAAGAGTAGAAAAGGACAATACCAAGATTGCCTCCCCTGGACACTGGCTGCCAGCCCGGCCAATGGGATTGTGCAAACTAGCAAGCATTCACAACTTTTTTTTTTTTTTTTTTTTTTTAAGGTGATCTTTTTAAACGGTTGTGCTGGGGGATGCCAACCACATTATAGAGCTCCTTAGCTTAGGGAATGCATCAAGTATTTTAATACACAAACAATAACTTAAAAAAACAAGAAAAACAAATTGTCATAAACTTAAGGATAATCAGTAGGGCTGTAATTATGTTTTTATAGATCAGGTCCATGGTGTAATTCAAAGATGATAAGCATCTCTGGAAGGCACTGGACGCAGCGCTGCGCTTAGCCTCCTCTCAGACGCAGGTTCAAGGTGATGGTAGTATTGGGGCTGATGTTGTAATCCTCCAATTTCCTGCCGTCTTGAAGCGTCTTGGATTGACAGACGAGCACCTGTTGCTCCGGTGGAACCCTTTCCACCCGATAAACCTTCTGCCGGAACTCGGTGACCGTCTCCCCCGGGAAGATCTCGTATGTATGCGTCTTGCCCTTGTCGTTCCGCAAGAAGACTTGCATGGACTTGGGCTCGGTGACCAGCACCAGCACGGTGTCTCCGTGCTCCAGCCCGCACTCGCTCAGCCGCCTCCCCTCGTCTTCCAGCTCTTTGCGCCCGTTCTTCTGCATCGCCAGTTTCTGCCGGAACGCTGGAACACTGACCCGTCGCTCGATCTCCTGCTTCAGCTGCCCCACTGTGGCGCTGGGATCCATTTCCACGGGGTAACAAGTCCCCGTCAAGGTCGTTACTTTAATCTGCATCTTCACTTCGAGGATAAGCGCTGCGGATAGGAGAGAAAGAGAATGAAGATGCGTTCATTATTTAGATGTGCGGAACTATAGGTTGACCAGTTGTTATCATTTCATTTAGTTTAGGTTTTTCAGTTCAGGAGAAAATATGTTTACTATTACACTAGCCTGCCTCCCAGTCTCTCAGATCGAATCCCTATTACATTCCGCCTCCCAGTCCCTCAGCTCTACCAATAAGAGCCAGTCCCTTAAGTCTACGTAATAAGTCACACTGCATCCCAGTCCCTCAGCTCTAAGCACTAAGCCAAACAGCACCTCAGCCTCTCTCTTCTGTAAAATCATCTAAAGGAAGAGCGCACAGGACCGCGCTGCCTCCGCTATAGTGACTCCCGGACTGTATTACATGTTCTATTCGGATTTAGGGACACTAGTAATTGACAAAGGCTTTGATTTTAGAGTTTAACCCGATAAAAAACGATTCAACCCCAAAATATAGCTATTAGTATTATAACGTATTTAATGTGTAACTATTATAGAACAAAGTTGCTTCATAGAGAGATATATTACAGGTAATTACATCATCATTCAAAATACGTGAATCGATATAGCACATTCAAATCTCATTGTAATTATAACTAATATTGTGATATTTTGAAATAAATGTAATGGTGTAGTATAGGCTGCTTTTAGACACATCTAATCTTTTAGTGCACGTGCCCAGCCTACTGCCTTTCCAGTTTGTTAACTCTAAGGTGTTACAATACATACTTTAAGAATAAATTTAAAATAATAATAATCTCATTTAAAAAAGGTAATACAAAATCTCACACTGCATACCTTCGAGTTAGACGGTGTTGTCTCTCGTGCGGTAATGTAATATTGACGGCGGGTTGTATTGTTCTCTCTCTTAGTTTTTCTGCTCCCAGTTCAGTTCAGGTGCGCTGTTTCAGGTCCTTCTCTCTGCCCTGTCCGCTATTCGCCTCTGGGTTTTAAACAGTTGATTTCCTCTTAGCTCCGCCCTCTTGTTTGCATCACGTGCTGGAAGATTCGGTTTTCAAACGCAGCAAAGGCTTTCGGTTTCCAATTCCCCGGCCGCTCTGTGTCTGAAGTCCGGGATAACATTATGACACCTGTTTGTTTCACAGTTTCAATGCAATTAACATCAACACCATAACGCATAATGATACTGAACAGTGGAAATGACGCAGAAGATAGCTGAGGTTTTCAAACACTGTATTTCAGCTTTACTTTTTAGTGTTATTATTATTTTTTATTTTTCATTACATGTATTCATTTAACTATACACACGATTTAATTATTATTATTTATTTCTTAGCTGATGCCCTTATCCAGGGCGACTTACAATTGTTACAAGATATCACATTATTTTTACATACAATTACATTATTATTTTTTGCATACAATTACCCATTTATACAGTTGGGTTTTTAATGGAGCAATCTAGGTAAAGTACCATGCTCAAGGGTACAGCAGCAGTGTCCCCCACCTGGGATTGAACCCACGACACTCTGGTCAAGAGTCCAGAGCCCTAACCACTACTCCGCACTGCTGCCCAAGCCAGTATTGTCTTGTTGTAAAAGTCAGTCCTTGCAAGGTCTATCTGTCTATCTATCTATCTATCTATCTATACAGCTTCTAGTACTGCTTTACAGATTGTTGTGAATTTTGTCCACAGTACCAGTAGATTGCAGGTTGATTGCTGAGCAGGGAGAGAACATGTGTCTGTATCCACGGACACTCTTACCTGCGTGCTCAGGGTAACTCCAGATCTCCTCCCTTTCCTCAAAACCACAGCGAGCTGACACTTACCTTTTCCTAGCCTGATGCTGGAAACCCCCTTGCACGATTATCTGCACTTATTTTTAGACCAGGTATTTATAATGCTTTTAAACAAATACTATAGTGAGAAGAATGCAAATAATATTTGTCTGCTTGACTGCGTCATAGTTTGATCTCATATTTAAAAGCAGTATTGAGTCGGTGCAGCTGTGTGATGCATCATCATGGTGCAGAGGACTGATCTGTACTCCAGTATGATCAAGATGCATTTCCCTGCTTATACAGAAGCTCTCAGGGCACCTGACACAGTGCACAGGTTTTTTTTTTTCTTTTAGTATTACTGTTTATGATGATTTGAAGTTGTTTTAGGTTTTACTTTAATTAAGTTGAGTTCTTTCTTGATTAACCAGAATGGGAAGCCAGATTAGTGTCAACATCTCAAGGGCGTTCTGGAATACAGCAGAAGCACACAATTCAGACCAGCGACAAGCACAGCCAATCACACGCCAGCACAGAGAGGAAATGCAAAACAGCAAGAGGGGAATTCCTGATGGCCCCGTCACAAATACCAGCAGATACCTGCTGAGCAGAGGATGACGTCATCATCATCAATACATTGAAAGCTATTGAAACACAAGAAGAAAACGGAAACAGAAAGTGCTGAAGAAGCACAACACTTAGTACAAGCTGAGACTTGTAGAGGTGAATGTTGAAGTGAATATGAGTCAGCAGCTGATGTCATATATACATTTATATATATATATATATATATATATATATATATATATATATATATATATATATATATAATAGTGTGTAGGGTGAAGAGTACCGTTTTATAGGCTCAAAAACACACTCCAGGGTGTTCAAATATGTTTAATACTTTCTTATGAGATATTTACATGGCATATCAAGTAGTACCGTTCAGTATAAAGTGTCCTGGGGTATGCAGGGTAGGTGCTTAAAGCAATCAGGGCTATCCCAGCTCTGTAAAACGGTATTCAACTCCAGTGTCTATACCTCTGTGTGGAGGTTCATCAGATCCCCCCTTAGTTGCCTAAACCACTGTTATTAAAGAGGCTCATTTAGGCTGATCTGCGCTCACCGATGTTTCAGCTTTGAGTGGACATCATACTTTACTGCCGTTTCTCCTCAAACTTCATAAATACACAAGTAAACACTCCTGCTTCTGAGATAGCGTGTGTGCTGAAGTTGTGGCTTAAATTAACAAAGTTTAAGTAATTGAGAAAGATAATGCGTGAACACACAGGCAATGATCATAACATAACTCTCTTCATTTGAGAAGAGCCCATCTTGAACTCAAGCAGTGCTCCATTGTATGTGATACTAAATATACATTTTGATTTGGTGATGCTATTAGTAGTAGTAGTAGTAGTACTATTATTATTATTATTATTATTAGTAGTAGTAGTAGTAGTAGTAGTAGTAGTAGTAGTATTTTAAATGGTAAACTTTAAAGAGTGGTGTTCAGATACATGACGTTTCAAGTTGTAATTCAATGTTACATCCAGGGCTCTGTTCAGTTTAAGGACTATTTTGTTAAGAGCTGTTTATCTAAAGATTACTTAAAACCAGGTTTACAGTTCATGACCACCTTTTCAACGAGGATAGATGAGAAGTTCATTCTGATTTATAAAATTAACAATTCAACAAGTTCTGTGTATAGCCCCATCCCTCCTCCCTCACCCGCACCCCATTCCCACCCCCCAGCCTCCACCTCACCCCCCACCTCACCCCCCATCCCCGACCCCCCAGACACACACTCACATGTTCAGTAAGAGTCAACCTTGATGCAACAGATTCACTTTTTTTATAAATTTTTATTTCATTGCAAATCTATACAAAAGTAAAACGTTACACACTCAAAATATATCATTTTTAAAACAGGGACACATTAGCTGTTACAGACAGGTGTTACGATCCTTGACACCCAGCAGATGCACCACATTTTCACAGAATCACTGCAACAGGAGAGCTGCATGGCCCTGATCAGCTGAATCTCTCAGAAAAGGACAGAAAAGGAAACGGGCTGCCAGCCCGGCCAATGGCATTGTGCAAACTAGCAAGCATTCACAAGTAAGTGCAAGAAAGGTGGTCTTTAACGTTTGTGCTGGGGGATGCCAACCACGTTATATAACCCCTTAGCTTAGGGAATGCAGCAAGTATTTTAATACACAAATAATAACTTAAATGAAACAACAAAACAAAAATGTCATAAACTTGTATATATATATATATATATATATATATATATATATATATATATATATATATATATTTTTTTTTTTTTTTTTTGGGGGGGGGGTTGTTTACAGTATGTTATGTAAATGCTAAACAATTAAGTCATACGCAGCTCCACAGTCACTGTATTAAGGATAATCAGTAGGGCTGTAATTATGCTTTTATAGATCAGGTCCATGGTGTAATTCAAAGATGATAAGCATCTCTGGAAAGCAATGGACGCAGCTCTGCGCTTAGCCTCCTCTCAGACGCAGGTTCAAGGTGATGGTAGTATGGGGCCTGATGTTATAATCCTCCAATTTCCTGCCGTCTTGAAGCGGCTTGGATTCATAGAGGAGCACCTGTTGCTCCGGTGGAACCTTTTCCACCCGATAAACCTTCTGCAGGAACTCGGTGACCGTCTCCCCCGGGAAGATCTCGTATGTATGCGTCTTGCCCTTGTCGTTCCGCAAGAAAACTTTAAAGAGTGGTGTTTAGATACATGACGTTTCAGGTTGTAATTCAATCTTACATCCAGGGCTCTGTTCAGTTTAAGGACTATTTTGTTAAGAGCTGTTTATCTAAAGATTACTTAAAACCAGGTTTACAGTTCATGACCCCCTTTTCAACGAGGATAGATGAGAAGTTAATTCTGATTTATAAAATTAACCATTCAACAAGTTCTGTGTATACACACCCCACCCCCCCCAGACACATACACCCCATCCTACCCCACACACCCACCCCACCCCACCCCACCCCACACACCCACCCACCCCACACACCCAGACACTCACTCACATCAGTAAGAGTCAACCCTGATGAAACAGGTTCAGCCTTTTTACATTTTTAAATAGTTTTTTTTTTTATTTAATTGTAAAGCTATACACAAATAAAACGTTACACACTCAAAAGATATCATTTTTAAAACAGGAACACATTAATTGTTACGATCTTTGACACCCAGCAGATGAGCCACGTTTAGGAGAGCTGCATGGCCCTGATCAGCTGAATCTCTCAGTAGTGAGAGGCGAAGGCGCTGACATCACAATGCAGTTGGCGTCTGTCCAAAGCTCTAGTTGTGCCTGCTTTGGGAAGTGATACATCAAGACAATCTTCTGATTCTGCATTAGAGCCTGGGGCTGCCATAAGAGTAGAAAAGGACAATACCAAGATTGCCTCCCCTGGAAACTGGCTGCCAGCCTGGCCAATGGGATTGTGCAAACTAGCAAGCATTCACAACTTTTTTTTTTTTTTAAGGTGATCTTTTTAAACGGTTGTGCTGGGGGATGCCAACCACATTATAGAGCTCCTTAGCTTAGGGAATGCATCAAGTATTTTAATACACAAACAATAACTTAAAAAAACAAGAAAAACAAATTGTCATAAACTTAAGGATAATCAGTAGGGCTGTAATTATGCTTTTATAAGATCAGGTCCATGGTGTAATTCAAACATGATAAGCATCTCTGGAAGGCACTGGACGCAGCGCTGCGCTTAGCCTCCTCTCAGACGCAGG
This sequence comes from Acipenser ruthenus, assembly GCF_902713425.1. Classification (NCBI taxonomy): domain Eukaryota; kingdom Metazoa; phylum Chordata; class Actinopteri; order Acipenseriformes; family Acipenseridae; genus Acipenser; species Acipenser ruthenus. Next base: position 3,962,440 of record NC_081199.1, read on the forward strand.
TTCAAGGTGATGGTAGTATTGGAGCTGATGTTGTAATCCTCCAATTTCCTGCCGTCCTGAAGCGTCTTGGATTGACAGACGAGCACCTGTTGCTCCGGTGGAACCCTTTCCACCCGATAAACCTTCTGCCGGAACTCGGTGACCGTCTCCCCCGGGAAGATCTCGTATGTATGCGTCTGGCCCTTGTCGTTCCGCAAGAAGACTTGCATGGACTTGGGCTCGGTGACCAGCACCAGCACGGTGTCTCCGTGCTCCAGCCCGCACTCGCTCAGCCGCCTCCCCTCGTCTTCCAGCTCTTTGCGCCCGTTCTTCTGCATCGCCAGTTTCTGCCGGAACGCTGGAACACTGACCCGTCGCTCGATCTCCTGCTTCAGCTGCCTCACTGTGGCGCTAGGATCCATTTCCACGGGATAACAAGTCCCCGTCAAGGTCGTTACTTTAATCTGCATCTTCACTTCGAGGATAAGCGCTGCGGATCGGAGAGAAAGAGAATGAAGATGCGTTCATTATTTAGATGTGCGGAATCGTTTTATTGTGCTGGAGGCTACGTTTATTTTAAGTTTTTTCAGTTTGGGAGAAAATATGTTTACTATTACACTAGCCTGCCTCCCAGTCTCTCAGATCGAATCCCTATTCCATTCCGCCTCCCAGTCCCTCAGCTCTAACCAATAAGAGCCAGTCCCTTAAGTCTACGTAATAAGTCACACTGCTTCCCAGTCCCTCAGCTCTAAGCATTAAGCCAAACAGCACCTCAGCCTCTCTCTTCTGTAAAATCATCTAAAGGAAGAGCGCACAGGACCGCGCTGCCTCCGCTATAGTGACTCCCGGACTGTATTACATGTTCTATTCGGATTTAGGGACACTAGTAATTGACAAAGGCTTTGATTTTAGAGTTTAACCCGATAAAAAACGATTGAACCCCAAAATATAGCTATTAGTATTATAACGTATTTAATGTGTAACTATTATAGAACAAAGTTGCTTCATAGAGAGATATATTGCAGGTAATTACATCATCATTCAAAATACGTGAATCGATATAGCACATTCAAATCTCATTGTAATTATAACTAATATTGTGATATTTGGAAATAAATGTAATGGTGTAGTATAGGCTACTTTTAGACACATCTACTCTTTTAGTGCACATGCCCAGCCTACTGCCTTTCCAGTTTGTTAACTCTAAGGTGTTACAATACATACTTTAAGAATACATTTAAAATAATAATAATAATAACGGTAATAAAAATCTCACACTGCATACCTTCGAGTTAGACGGTGTTGTCTCTCGTGCGGTAATGTAATATTGACGGCGGGTTGTATTGTTCTCTCTCTTAGTTTTTCTGCTCCCAGTTCAGTTCAGGTGCGCTGTTTCAGGTCCTTCTCTCTGTCCTGTCCGCTATTCGCCTCTGGGTTTTAAACAGTTGAATTCCTCTTAGCTCCGCCCTCTTGTTTGCATCACGTGCTGGAAGATTCGGTTTTCAGACGCAGCAAAGGCTTTCGGTTTCCAATTCCCCGGCAGCTCTGTGTCTGAAGTCCGGGATAACATTATCACACCTGTTTGTTTCACAGTTTCAATGCAATTAACATCAACACCATAACGCATAATGATACTGAACAGTGGAAATGACGCAGAAGATAGCTGAGGTTTTCAAACACTGTATTTCAGCTTTACTTTTTAGTGTTATTATTATTTTTTTTATTTTTCATTACATGTATTCATTTAACTATACACACGATTTAATTATTATTATTTATTTCTTAGCTGATGCCCTTATCCAGGGCGACTTACAATTGTTACAAGATATCACATTATTTTTACATACAATTACATTATTATTTTTTACATACAATTATCCATTTATACAGCTGGGTTTTTAATGGAGCAATCTAGGTAAAGTACCATGCTCAAGGGTACAGCAGCAGTGTCCCCCACCTGGGATTGAACCCACGACACTCTGGTCAAGAGTCCAGAGCCCTAACCACTACTCCACACTTCCTTACTTCAAAACGATTCCACTATTTCAACCTAGAACAGGGTCCCCGACACCAAGGTGCCAAAGGTATGAACAGGCTTTATTTTTAGCCATAGTGTTTGTCTGCCTGACTGCGTCATAGTTTGATCTCATATTTAAAAGCAGTATTGAGTCGATGCAGCTGTGTGATGCATCATCATAGTGGAGAGGACTGATCTGTACTCCAGTATGATCAAGATGCATTTCCCTGCTTATACAGAAGCTCTCAGGGCACCTGACACAGTGCACAGGTTTTTTTTTTTTCCACAAACTACATTTCTTTTAGTATTCCTGGCTATTTTATGACTGAGGATTTGAAGTTTTTAAAGGTTTTCCGACACAGAGAGGAAATGCAAAACAGCCAAGAGGGGAATTCCTGATGCGAGCCGTCACAAATACCAGCAGATACCTGCTGAGCAGAGGATGACGTCATCGTGCACGGAGCCCTGATAAGCAGGAGAAAGAAAACTGAAACAGAACGTGCTGAAGAAGCAAGCTGAGACTTGTACAGGTGAATGTTGAAGTGGATATGAGTCTGCAGCTGATATCAACTTATAAATATATATGGTGGTGTCTGATTAGCTCAAAAACTCCAGGGTGTTAAAATATGGTCTAATATACTTAGTAGATATTTGCATGACATGTCAAGTAGTACTTTACAATTAGAAGGAAAGTGTTAAATTGATGCCTATAATTGTTATTAGAGTTTCATGCAGTTTTGCATTGGTCTTATACCCCACGCCACTAGTATTCATTGTGTACCATTTACCTTTAGTCAGAGATAATACGTGTATCACCACTTGTTCCAGGACTCCGGGTGACCCTGGGGTATGCAGGGTAGGTGCAATCCAGGGCTATCCCCGCTCTGTAAAACACTGATCACATCCAGTGTCTTTACCCCTGTGCGGAGGTTCCTCAGATCACCCCTCAGGTAGCTAAACCACTGTTATTAAACTAGAGGCTCATTTAGGCCGATTTGCGTTCATTCCAAAAAGGTTAATAAGGTTACCCAATGAGAGGTTTAATGTCATGGGGTTTCAAATATCCCTTGTTTACCAGGTGACGTGTGAAAGTTTCTGTTTTCGTTGTGGGCGGCGCTGTGTGAAAGGTTCATATTTGTTGTTATACTGAGATTGGAAAGTCAGTTTGTGTTTCTCTGTAAGGGTCAGGCCAGGTAAGCAGCATGAATCACACTCAAGAGCAATCCTCTGGTCCTACCAGGGAGTTTCCACACTTAGATTGGAACATTTCTGTTTTACATCTTTCAAATTGTTGTCAATGGTATAACACATCTTCCTAATGTATGCGCTCTTTACTGTGTTGCAAAGTTACTTTGTCCAAAATATATATATATATATATCATACTTTACTGCCGTTTCTTCTCAAACTTCATAAATACACAAGTAAACACTCCTGCTTCTGAGATAGCGTGTGTGCTGAAGTTGTTGCTTGAACTACCACAAAGCGACCACAGGGTGGCAGTCATTTTCTAGAATTGAGAAAGATAATGCGTGAACACACAGGCATTGATCATAACATAACTCTCTTCATTTGAGAAAAGCTCATCTTGAACTCAAGCAGTGCTCCATTTTATGTGATACTAAATATACATTTTGATTTGGTGATGCTATTAGTAGTAGTAGTAGTACTATTATTATTATTATTATTATTATTAGTAGTAGTAGTAGTATTTTAAATGGTAAACTTTAAAGAGTGGTGTTCAGATACATGACGTTTCAGGTTGTAATTCAATGTTACATCCAGGGCTATGTTCACTTTAAGGACTATTTTGTTAAGAACTGTTTATCTAAAGATTACTTAAAACCAGGTTTACAGTTCATGACCACCTTTTCAACGAGGATAGATGAGAAGTTAATTCTGATTTATAAAATTAACCATTCAACAAGTTCTGTGTATACCCCCCCCCCCCCCACCCCCCCCCCCAGACACATACACCCCATCCTACCCCACACACCCACACACCCAGACACTCACTCACATCAGTAAGAGTCAACCCTGATGAAACAGGTTCAGCCTTTTTACATTTTTAAATAGTTTTTTTTATTTAATTGTAAAGCTATACACAAATAAAACGTTACACACTCAAAAGATATCATTTTTAAAACAGCGACACATTATTAATTGTTACGATCTTTGACACCCAGCACATGAGCCACGTTTAGGAGAGCTGCATGGCCCTGATCAGCTGAATCTCTCAGTAGTGAGAGGCGAAGGCGCTGACATCACAATGCAGTTGGCGTCTGTCCAAAGCTCTAGTTGTGCCTGCTTTGGGAAGTGATACATCAAGACAATATTCTGATTCTGCATTAGAGCCTGGGGCTGCCATAAGAGTAGAAAAGGACAATACCAAGATTGCCTCCCCTGGAAACTGGCTGCCAGCCCGGCCAATGGGATTGTGCAAACTAGCAAGCATTCACAACCTTTTTTTTTTTTTTTTTTTCTTTTTTAAGGTGATCTTTTTAAACGGTTGTGCTGGGGGATGCCAACCACATTATAGAGCTCCTTAGCTTAGGGAATGCGTCAAGTATTTTAATACACAAACAATAACTTAAAAAAAACAAGAAAAACAAATTGTCATAAATTTAAGGATAATCTGTAGTACTGTAATTATGCTTTTATAGATCAGGTCCATGGTGTAATTCAAAGATGATAAGCATCTCTGGAAGGCACTGGACGCAGCGCTGCGCTTAGCCTCCTCTCAGACGCAAGTTCAAGGTGATGGTAGTATTGGGGCTGATGTTGTAATCCTCCAATTTCCTGCCGTCTTGAAGCGTCTTGGATTGACAGACGAGCACCTGTTGCTCCGGTGGAACCCTTTCCACCCGATAAACCTTCTGCCGGAACTCGGTGACCGTCTCCCCCGGGAAGATCTCGTATGTATGCGTCTGGCCCTTGTGGTTCCGCAAGAAGACTTGCATGGACTTGGGCTCGGTGACCAGCACCAGCACGGTGTCTCCGTGCTCCAGCCCGCACTCGCTCAGCCGCCTCCCCTCGTCTTCCAGCTCTTTGCGCCCGTTCTTCTGCATCGCCAGTTTCTGCCGGAACGCTGGAACACTGACCCGACGCTCGATCTCCTGCTTCAGCTGCCCCACTGTGGCGCTGGGATCCATTTCCACGGGATAACAAGTCCCCGTCAAGGTCGTGACTTTAATCTGCATCTTCACTTCGAGGATAAGCGCTGCGGATGGGAGAGAAAGAGAATGGAGATGCGTTCATTATTTAGATGTGCGGAATCGTTTTATTGTGCTGGAGGCTACGTTTATTTTAAGTTTTTTCAGTTCAGGAGAAAATATGTTTACTATTACACTAGCCTGCCTCCCAGTCTCTCAGATCGAATCCCTATTCCATTCCGCCTCCCAGTCCCTCAGCTCTAACCAATAAGAGCCAGTCCCTTAAGTCTACGTAATAAGTCACACTGCTTCCCAGTCCCTCAGCTCTAAGCACTAAGCCAAACAGCACCTCAGCCTCTCTCTTCTGTAAAATCATCTAAAGGAAGAGCGCACAGGACCGCGCTGCCTCCGCTATAGTGACTCCCGGACTGTATTACATGTTCTATTCGGATTTAGGGACACTAGTAATTGACAAAGACTTTGATTTTAGAGTTTAACCCGATAAAAAACGATTCAACCCCCAAATATAGCTATTAGTATTATAACGTATTTAATGTGTAACTATTATAGAACAAAGTTGCTTCATAGAGAGATATATTACAGGTAATTACATCATCATTCAAAATACGTGAACCATATTATAGCACATTCAAATCACATTGTAATTATAACTAATATTGTGATATTTTGAAATAAATGTAATGGTGTAGTATAGGCTACTTTTAGACACATCTACTCTTTTAGTGCACGTGCCCAGCCTACTGCCTTTCCAGTTTGTTAACTCTAAGGTGTTACAATACATACTTTAAGAATAAATTTAAAATAATAATAATAATAACGGTAATAAAAATCTCACACTGCATACCTTCGAGTTAGACGGTGTTGTCTCTCGTGCGGTAATGTAATATTGACGGCGGGTTGTATTGTTCTCTCTCTTAGTTTTTCTGCTCCCAGTTCAGTTCAGGTGCGCTGTTTCAGGTCCTTCTCTCTGCCCTGTCCGCTATTCGCCTCTGGGTTTTAAACAGTTGAATTCCTCTTAGCTCCGCCCTCTTGTTTGCATCACGTGCTGGAAGATTCGGTTTTCAAACGCAGCAAAGGCTTTCGGTTTCCAATTCCCCGGCCGCTCTGTGTCTGAAGTCCGGGATAACGTTATCACACCTGTTTGTTTCACAGTTTCAATGCAATTAACATCAACACCATAACGCATAATGATACTGAACAGTGGAAATGACGCAGAAGATAGCTGAGGTTTTCAAACACTGTATTTCAGCTTTACTTTTTAGTGTTATTATTATTTTTTATTTTTCATTACATGTATTCATTTAACTATACACACGATTTAATTATTATTATTTATTTCTTAGCTGATGCCCTTATCCAGGGCGACTTACAATTGTTACAAGATATCACATTATTTTTACATACAATTACATTATTATTTTTTGCATACAATTACCCATTTATACAGTTGGGTTTTTAATGGAGCAATCTAGGTAAAGTACCTTGCTCAAGGGTACAGCAGCAGTGTCCCCCACCTGGGATTGAACCCACGACACTCTGGTCAAGAGTCCAGAGCCCTAACCACTACTCCGCACTGCTGCCCAAGCCAGTATTGTCTTGTTGTAAAAGTCAGTCCTTGCAAGGTCTATCTGTCTATCTATCTATCTATCTATCTATACAGCTTCTAGTACTGCTTTACAGATTGTTGTGAATTTTGTCCACAGTACCAGTAGATTGCAGGTTGATTGCTGAGCAGGGAGAGAACATGTGTCTGTATCCACGGACACTCTTACCTGCGTGCTCAGGGTAACTCCAGATCTCCTCCCTTTCCTCAAAACCACAGCGAGCTGACACTTACCTTTTCCTAGCCTGATGCTGGAAACCCCCTTGCACGATTATCTGCACTTATTTTTAGACCAGGTATTTATAATGCTTTTAAACAAATACTATAGTGAGAAGAATGCAAATAATATTTGTCTGCTTGACTGCGTCATAGTTTGATCTCATATTTAAAAGCAGTATTGAGTCGGTGCAGCTGTGTGATGCATCATCATGGTGCAGAGGACTGATCTGTACTCCAGTATGATCAAGATGCATTTCCCTGCTTATACAGAAGCTCTCAGGGCACCTGACACAGTGCACAGGTTTTTTTTTTTCTTTTAGTATTACTGTTTATGATGATTTGAAGTTGTTTTAGGTTTTACTTTAATTAAGTTGAGTTCTTTCTTGATTAACCAGAATGGGAAGCCAGATTAGTGTCAACATCTCAAGGGCGTTCTGGAATACAGCAGAAGCACACAATTCAGACCAGCGACAAGCACAGCCAATCACACGCCAGCACAGAGAGGAAATGCAAAACAGCAAGAGGGGAATTCCTGATGGCCCCGTCACAAATACCAGCAGATACCTGCTGAGCAGAGGATGACGTCATCATCATCAATACATTGAAAGCTATTGAAACACAAGAAGAAAACGGAAACAGAAAGTGCTGAAGAAGCACAACACTTAGTACAAGCTGAGACTTGTAGAGGTGAATGTTGAAGTGAATATGAGTCAGCAGCTGATGTCATATATACATTTATATATATATATATATATATATATATATATATATATATATATATATATATATATATATATATATATAATAGTGTGTAGGGTGAAGAGTACCGTTTTATAGGCTCAAAAACACACTCCAGGGTGTTCAAATATGTTTAATACTTTCTTATGAGATATTTACATGGCATATCAAGTAGTACCGTTCAGTATAAAGTGTCCTGGGGTATGCAGGGTAGGTGCTTAAAGCAATCAGGGCTATCCCAGCTCTGTAAAACGGTATTCAACTCCAGTGTCTATACCTCTGTGTGGAGGTTCATCAGATCCCCCCTTAGTTGCCTAAACCACTGTTATTAAAGAGGCTCATTTAGGCTGATCTGCGCTCACCGATGTTTCAGCTTTGAGTGGACATCATACTTTACTGCCGTTTCTCCTCAAACTTCATAAATACACAAGTAAACACTCCTGCTTCTGAGATAGCGTGTGTGCTGAAGTTGTGGCTTAAATTAACAAAGTTTAAGTAATTGAGAAAGATAATGCGTGAACACACAGGCAATGATCATAACATAACTCTCTTCATTTGAGAAGAGCCCATCTTGAACTCAAGCAGTGCTCCATTGTATGTGATACTAAATATACATTTTGATTTGGTGATGCTATTAGTAGTAGTAGTAGTAGTACTATTATTATTATTATTATTATTATTAGTAGTAGTAGTAGTAGTAGTAGTAGTAGTAGTATTTTAAATGGTAAACTTTAAAGAGTGGTGTTCAGATACATGACGTTTCAAGTTGTAATTCAATGTTACATCCAGGGCTCTGTTCAGTTTAAGGACTATTTTGTTAAGAGCTGTTTATCTAAAGATTACTTAAAACCAGGTTTACAGTTCATGACCACCTTTTCAACGAGGATAGATGAGAAGTTCATTCTGATTTATAAAATTAACAATTCAACAAGTTCTGTGTATAGCCCCATCCCTCCTCCCTCACCCGCACCCCATTCCCACCCCCCAGCCTCCACCTCACCCCCCACCTCACCCCCCATCCCCGACCCCCCAGACACACACTCACATGTTCAGTAAGAGTCAACCTTGATGCAACAGATTCACTTTTTTTATAAATTTTTATTTCATTGCAAATCTATACAAAAGTAAAACGTTACACACTCAAAATATATCATTTTTAAAACAGGGACACATTAGCTGTTACAGACAGGTGTTACGATCCTTGACACCCAGCAGATGCACCACATTTTCACAGAATCACTGCAACAGGAGAGCTGCATGGCCCTGATCAGCTGAATCTCTCAGAAAAGGACAGAAAAGGAAACGGGCTGCCAGCCCGGCCAATGGCATTGTGCAAACTAGCAAGCATTCACAAGTAAGTGCAAGAAAGGTGGTCTTTAACGTTTGTGCTGGGGGATGCCAACCACGTTATATAACCCCTTAGCTTAGGGAATGCAGCAAGTATTTTAATACACAAATAATAACTTAAATGAAACAACAAAACAAAAATGTCATAAACTTGTATATATATATATATATATATATATATATATATATATATATATATATATATATATATTTTTTTTGGGGGGGGGGGGTTGTTTACAGTATGTTATGTAAATGCAAAACAATTAAGTCATACGCAGCTCCACAGTCACTGTATTAAGGATAATCAGTAGGGCTGTAATTATGCTTTTATAGATCAGGTCCATGGTGTAATTCAAAGATGATAAGCATCTCTGGAAAGCAATGGACGCAGCTCTGCGCTTAGCCTCCTCTCAGACGCAGGTTCAAGGTGATGGTAGTATGGGGCCTGATGTTATAATCCTCCAATTTCCTGCCGTCTTGAAGCGGCTTGGATTCATAGAGGAGCACCTGTTGCTCCGGTGGAACCTTTTCCACCCGATAAACCTTCTGCCGGAACTCGGTGACCGTCTCCCCCGGGAAGATCTCGTATGTATGCGTCTTGCCCTTGTCGTTCCGCAAGAAAACTTTAAAGAGTGGTGTTTAGATACATGACGTTTCAGGTTGTAATTCAATCTTACATCCAGGGCTCTGTTCAGTTTAAGGACTATTTTGTTAAGAGCTGTTTATCTAAAGATTACTTAAAACCAGGTTTACAGTTCATGACCCCCTTTTCAACGAGGATAGATGAGAAGTTAATTCTGATTTATAAAATTAACCATTCAACAAGTTCTGTGTATACACACCCCACCCCCCCCAGACACATACACCACATCCTACCCCACACACCCACCCCACCCCACCCCACCCCACCCCACACACCCAGACACTCACTCACATCAGTAAGAGTCAACCCTGATGAAACAGGTTCAGCCTTTTTACATTTTTAAATAGTTTTTTTTTTTATTTAATTGTAAAGCTATACACAAATAAAACGTTACACACTCAAAAGATATCATTTTTAAAACAGGAACACATTAATTGTTACGATCTTTGACACCCAGCAGATGAGCCACGTTTAGGAGAGCTGCATGGCCCTGATCAGCTGAATCTCTCAGTAGTGAGAGGCGAAGGCGCTGACATCACAATGCAGTTGGCGTCTGTCCAAAGCTCTAGTTGTGCCTGCTTTGGGAAGTGATACATCAAGACAATCTTCTGATTCTGCATTAGAGCCTGGGGCTGCCATAAGAGTAGAAAAGGACAATACCAAGATTGCCTCCCCTGGAAACTGGCTGCCAGCCCGGCCAATGGGATTGTGCAAACTAGCAAGCATTCACAACTTTTTTTTTTTTTTAAGGTGATCTTTTTAAACGGTTGTGCTGGGGGATGCCAACCACATTATAGAGCTCCTTAGCTTAGGGAATGCATCAAGTATTTTAATACACAAACAATAACTTAAAAAAACAAGAAAAACAAATTGTCATAAACTTAAGGATAATCAGTAGGGCTGTAATTATGCTTTTATAAGATCAGGTCCATGGTGTAATTCAAACATGATAAGCATCTCTGGAAGGCACTGGACGCAGCGCTGCGCTTAGCCTCCTCTCAGACGCAGGTTCAAGGTGATGGTAGTATTGGAGCTGATGTTGTAATCCTCCAATTTCCTGCCGTCCTGAAGCGTCTTGGATTGACAGACGAGCACCTGTTGCTCCGGTGGAACCCTTTCCACCCGATAAACCTTCTGCCGGAACTCGGTGACCGTCTCCCCCGGGAAGATCTCGTATGTATGCGTCTGGCCCTTGTCGTTCCGCAAGAAGACTTGCATGGACTTGGGCTCGGTGACCAGCACCAGCACGGTGTCTCCGTGCTCCAGCCCGCACTCGCTCAGCCGCCTCCCCTCGTCTTCCAGCTCTTTGCGCCCGTTCTTCTGCATCGCCAGTTTCTGCCGGAACGCTGGAACACTGACCCGTCGCTCGATCTCCTGCTTCAGCTGCCTCACTGTGGCGCTAGGATCCATTTCCACGGGATAACAAGTCCCCGTCAAGGTCGTTACTTTAATCTGCATCTTCACTTCGAGGATAAGCGCTGCGGATCGGAGAGAAAGAGAATGAAGATGCGTTCATTATTTAGATGTGCGGAATCGTTTTATTGTGCTGGAGGCTACGTTTATTTTAAGTTTTTTCAGTTTGGGAGAAAATATGTTTACTATTACACTAGCCTGCCTCCCAGTCTCTCAGATCGAATCCCTATTCCATTCCGCCTCCCACTCCCTCAGCTCTAACTAATAAGAGCCAGTCCCTTAAGTCTACGTAATAAGTCACACTGCTTCCCAGTCCCTCAGCTCTAAGCACTAAGCCAAACAGCACCTCAGCCTCTCTCTTCTGTAAAATCATCTAAAGGAAGAGCGCACAGGACCGCGCTGCCTCCGCTATAGTGACTCCCGGACTGTATTACATGTTCTATTCGGATTTAGGGACACTAGTAATTGACAAAGGCTTTGATTTTAGAGTTTAACCCGATAAAAAACGATTCAACCCCAAAATATAGCTATTAGTATTATAACGTATTTAATGTGTAACTATTATAGAACAAAGTTGCTTCATAGAGAGATATATTACAGGTAATTACATCATCATTCAAAATACGTGAATCGATATAGCACATTCAAATCTCATTGTAATTATAACTAATAGTGATATTTTGAAATAAATGTAATGGTGTAGTATAGGCTACTTTTAGACACATCTACTCTTTTAGTGCACATGCCCAGCCTACTGCCTTTCCAGTTTGTTAACTCTAAGGTGTTACAATACATACTTTAAGAATAAATTTAAAATAATAATAATAATAACGGTAATAAAAATCTCACACTGCATACCTTCGAGTTAGACGGTGTTGTCTCTCGTGCGGTAATGTAATATTGACGGCGGGTTGTATTGTTCTCTCTCTTAGTTTTTCTGCTCCCAGTTCAGTTCAGGTGCGCTGTTTCAGGTCCTTCTCTCTGCCCTGTCCGCTATTCGCCTCTGGGTTTTAAACAGTTGAATTCCTCTTAGCTCCGCCCTCTTGTTTGCATCACGTGCTGGAAGATTCGGTTTTCAGACGCAGCAAAGGCTTTCGGTTTCCAATTCCCCGGCCGCTCTGTGTCTGAAGTCCGGGATAACATTATCACACCTGTTTGTTTCACAGTTTCAATGCAATTAACATCAACACCATAACGCATAATGATACTGAACAGTGGAAATGACGCAGAAGATAGCTGAGGTTTTCAAACACTGTATTTCAACTTTACTTTTTAGTGTTATTATTATTTTTTTATTTTTCATTACATGTATTCATTTAACTATACACACGATTTAATTATTATTATTTATTTCTTAGCTGATGCCCTTATCCAGGGCGACTTACAATTGTTACAAGATATCACATTATTTTTTACATACAATTACATTATTATTTTTTACATACAATTATCCATTTATACAGCTGGGTTTTTAATGGAGCAATCTAGGTAAAGTACCTTGCTCAAGGGTACAGCAGCAGTGTCCCCCACCTGGGATTGAACCCACGACACTCTGGTCAAGAGTCCAGAGCCCTAACCACTACTCCGCACTGCTGCCCAAGCCAGTATTGTCTTGTTGTAAAAGTCAGTCCTTGCAAGGTCTATCTGTCTATCTGTCTATCTATCTATCTATCTATCTATCTATCTATACAGCTTCTAGTACTGCTTTACAGATTGTTGTGAATTTTGTCCACAGTACCAGTAGATTGCAGGTTGATTGCTGAGCAGGGAGAGAACATGTGTCTGTATCCACGGACACTCTTACCTGCGTGCTCAGGGTAACTCCAGATCTCCTCCCTTTCCTCAAAACCACAGCGAGCTGACACTTACCTTTTCCTAGCCTGATGCTGGAAACCCCCTTGCACGATTATCTGCACTTATTTTTAGACCAGGTATTTATAATGCTTTTAAACAAATACTATAGTGAGAAGAATGCAAATAATATTTGTCTGCTTGACTGCGTCATAGTTTGATCTCATATTTAAAAGCAGTATTGAGTCGGTGCAGCTATGTGATGCATCATCATGGTGCAGAGGACTGATCTGTACTCCAGTATGATCAAGATGCATTTCCTTGCTTATACAGAAGCTCTCAGGGCACCTGACACAGTGCACAGGTTTTTTTTTTCTTTTAGTATTACTGTTTATGATGATTTGAAGTTGTTTTAGGTTTTACTTTAATTAAGTTGAGTTCTTTCTTGATTAACCAGAATGGGAAGCCAGATTAGTGTCAACATCTCAAGGGCGTTCTGGAATACAGCAGAAGCACACAATTCAGACCAGCGACAAGCACAGCCAATCACACGCCAGCACAGAGAGGAAATGCAAAACAGCAAGAGGGGAATTCCTGATGGCCCCGTCACAAATACCAGCAGATACCTGCTGAGCAGAGGATGACGTCATCATCATCAATACATTGAAAGCTATTGAAACACAAGAAGAAAACGGAAACAGAAAGTGCTGAAGAAGCACAACACTTAGTACAAGCTGAGACTTGTAGAGGTGAATGTTGAAGTGAATATGAGTCAGCAGCTGATGTCATATATACATATATATATATATATATATATATATATATATATATATATATATATATAATAGTGTGTAGGGTGAAGAGTGCCGTTTTATAGGCTCAAAAACACACTCCAGAGTGTTCAAATATGTTTATTACTTTCTTATGAGATATCTACATGGCATATCAAGTAGTACCGTTCAGTATAAAGTGTCCTGGGGTATGCAGGGTAGGTGCTTAAAGCAATCAGGGCTATCCCAGCTCTGTAAAACGGTATTCAACTCCAGTGTCTATACCTCTGTGTGGAGGTTCATCAGATCCCCCCTTAGTTGCCTAAACCACTGTTATTAAAGAGGCTCATTTAGGCTGATCTGCGCTCACCGATGTTTCAGCTTTGAGTGGACATCATACTTTACTGCCGTTTCTCCTCAAACTTCATAAATACACAAGTAAACACTCCTGCTTCTGAGATAGCGTGTGTGCTGAAGTTGTGGCTTAAATTAACAAAGTTTAAGTAATTGAGAAAGATAATGCGTGAACACACAGGCAATGATCATAACATAACTCTCTTCATTTGAGAAGAGCCCATCTTGAACTCAAGCAGTGCTCCATTTTATGTGATACTAAATATACATTTTGATTTGGTGATGCTATTAGTAGTAGTAGTAGTAGTAGTACTATTATTAGTAGTAGTAGTAGTCATAGTAGTTGTAGTAGTAGTATTTTAAATGGTAAACTTTAAAGAGTGGTGTTCTGATACATGACGTTTCAGGTTGTAATTCAATATTACATCCAGGGCTCTGTTCAGTTTAAGGACTATTTTGTTAAGAGCTGTTTATCTAAAGATTACTTCAAACCAGGTTTACAGTTCATGACCACCTTTTCAATGAGGATAGATGAGAAGTTCATTCTGATTTATAAAATTAACAATTCAACAAGTTCTGTGTATAGCCCCATCCCTCCTCCCTCACCCGCACCCCATTCCCACCCCCCAGGCCCCACCCCCCAGGCCCCACCTCACCCCCCACCTCACCCCCCAGCCCCGACCCCCCAGACACACACTCACATGTTCAGTAAGAGTCAACCTTGATGCAACAGATTCACTTTTTTTATACATTTTTATTTCATTGCAAATCTATACAAAAGTAAAACGTTACACACTCAAAATATATCATTTTTAAAACAGGGACACATTAGCTGTTACAGACAGGTGTTACGATCCTTGACACCCAGCAGATGCACCACATTTTCACAGAATCACTGCAACTGGAGAGCTGCATGGCCCTGATCAGCTGAATCTCTCAGAAAAGGACAGAAAAGGAAACGGGATGCCAGCCCGGCCAATGGCATTGTGCAAACTAGCAAGCATTCACAAGTAAGTGCAAGAAAGGTGGTCTTTAACGTTTGTGCTGGGGGATGCCAACCACGTTATATAACCCCTTAGCTTAGGGAATGCAGCAAGTATTTTAATACACAAATAATAACTTAAATGAAACAACAAAACAAAAATGTCATAAACTTGTATATATATCAGGTCCATGGTGTAATTCAAAGATGATAAGCATCTCTGGAAGGCACTGGACGCAACGCTGCACTTAGCCTCCTCTCAGACGCAGGTTCAAGGTGATGGTAGTATGGGGCCTGATGTTATAATCCTCCAATTTCCTGCCGTCTTGAAGCGGCTTGGATTCATAGAGGAGCACCTGTTGCTCCGGTGGAACCTTTTCCACCCGATAAACCTTCTGCCGGAACTCGGTGACCGTCTCCCCCGGGAAGATCTCGTATGTATGCGTCTTGCTCTTGTCATTCTGCAAGAAGACTTGCATGGACTTTGGCTCGGTGACCAGCACCAGCACGGTGTCTCCGTGCTCCAGCCCGCACTCGCTCAGCCGCCTCCCCTCGTCTTCCAGCTCTTTGCGCCCGTTCTTCTGCATCGCCAGTTTCTGCCGGAACGCTGGAACACTGACCCGACGCTCGATCTCCTGCTTCAGCTGCCCCACTGTGGCGCTGGGATCCATTTCCACGGGATAACAAGTCCCCGTCAAGGTCGTGACTTTAATCTGCATCTTCACTTCGAGGATAAGCGCTGCGGATGGGAGAGAAAGAGAACGAGGATGCGTTCATTATTTAGATGTGCGGAACTATAGGGTGATCAGTTGCTATCATCTCATTTAGTTTAGGTTTTTCAGTTCAGGAGAAAATATGTTTACTATTACACTAGCCTGCCTCCCAGTCTCTCAGATCGAATCCCTATTCCATTCCGCCTCCCAGTCCCTCAGCTCTAACCAATAAGAGCCAGTCCCTTAAGTCTACGTAATAAGTCACACTGCTTCCCAGTCCCTCAGCTCTAAGCACTAAGCCAAACAGCACCTCAGCCTCTCTCTTCTGTAAAATCATCTAAAGGAAGAGCGCACAGGACCGCGCTGCCTCCGCTATAGTGACTCCCGGACTGTATTACATGTTCTATTCGGATTTAGGGACACTAGTAATTGACAAAGACTTTGATTTTAGAGTTTAACCCGATAAAAAACGATTCAACCCCAAAATATAGCTATTAGTATTATAACGTATTTAATGTGTAACTATTATAGAACAAAGTTGCTTCATAGAGAGATATATTGCAGGTAATTACATCATCATTCAAAATACGTGAATCGATATAGCACATTCAAATCTCATTGTAATTATAACTAATATTGTGATATTTGGAAATAAATGTAATGGTGTAGTATAGGCTACTTTTAGACACATCTACTCTTTTAGTGCACATGCCCAGCCTACTGCCTTTACAGTTTGTTAACTCTAAGGTGTTACAATACATACTTTAAGAATATGAAAAAATAATAATAATCTCATTTAAAAAAGGTAATACAAAATCTCACACTGCATACCTTAGAGTTAGACGGTGTTGTCTCTCGTGCGGTAATGTAATATTGACGGCGGGTTGTATTGTTCTCTCTCTTAGTTTTTCTGCTCCCAGTTCAGTTCAGGTGCGCTGTTTCAGGTCCTTCTCTCTGCCCTGTCCGCTATTCGCCTCTGGGTTTTAAACAGTTGAATTCCTCTTAGCTCCGCCCTCTTGTTTGCATCACGTGCTGGAAGATTCGGTTTTCAAACGCAGCAAAGGCTTTCGGTTTCCAATTCCCCGGCCGCTCTGTGTCTGAAGTCCGGGATAACATTATGACACCTGTTTATTTCACAGTTTCAATGCAATTAACATCAACACCATAACGCATAATGATACTGAACGTTGGAAATGACGCAGAAGATAGCTGAGGTTTTCAAACACTGTATTTCAGCTTTACTTTTTAGTGTTATTATTATTTTTTTATTTTTCATTACATGTATTCATTTAACTATACACACGATTTAATTATTATTATTTATTTCTTAGCTGATGCCCTTATCCAGGGCGACTTACAATTGTTACAAGATATCACATTATTTTTTACATACAATTACATTATTATTTTTTACATACAATTATCCATTTATACAGCTGGGTTTTTAATGGAGCAATCTAGGTAAAGTACCTTGCTCAAGGGTACAGCAGCAGTGTCCCCCACCTGGGATTGAACCCACGACACTCTGGTCAAGAGTCCAGAGCCCTAACCACTACTCCGCACTGCTGCCCAAGCCAGTATTGTCTTGTTGTAAAAGTCAGTCCTTGCAAGGTCTATCTGTCTATCTGTCTATCTATCTATCTATCTATCTATCTATACAGCTTCTAGTACTGCTTTACAGATTGTTGTGAATTTTGTCCACAGTACCAGTAGATTGCAGGTTGATTGCTGAGCAGGGAGAGAACATGTGTCTGTATCCACGGACACTCTTACCTGCGTGCTCAGGGTAACTCCAGATCTCCTCCCTTTCCTCAAAACCACAGCGAGCTGACACTTACCTTTTCCTAGCCTGATGCTGGAAACCCCCTTGCACGATTATCTGCACTTATTTTTAGACCAGGTATTTATAATGCTTTTAAACAAATACTATAGTGAGAAGAATGCAAATAATATTTGTCTGCTTGACTGCGTCATAGTTTGATCTCATATTTAAAAGCAGTATTGAGTCGGTGCAGCTATGTGATGCATCATCATGGTGCAGAGGACTGATCTGTACTCCAGTATGATCAAGATGCATTTCCTTGCTTATACAGAAGCTCTCAGGGCACCTGACACAGTGCACAGGTTTTTTTTTTCTTTTAGTATTACTGTTTATGATGATTTGAAGTTGTTTTAGGTTTTACTTTAATTAAGTTGAGTTCTTTCTTGATTAACCAGAATGGGAAGCCAGATTAGTGTCAACATCTCAAGGGCGTTCTGGAATACAGCAGAAGCACACAATTCAGACCAGCGACAAGCACAGCCAATCACACGCCAGCACAGAGAGGAAATGCAAAACAGCAAGAGGGGAATTCCTGATGGCCCCGTCACAAATACCAGCAGATACCTGCTGAGCAGAGGATGACGTCATCATCATCAATACATTGAAAGCTATTGAAACACAAGAAGAAAACGGAAACAGAAAGTGCTGAAGAAGCACAACACTTAGTACAAGCTGAGACTTGTAGAGGTGAATGTTGAAGTGAATATGAGTCAGCAGCTGATGTCATATATACATATATATATATATATATATATATATATATATATATATATATATATATATATATATATATATATATATATATATATATATATAATAGTGTGTAGGGTGAAGAGTGCCGTTTTATAGGCTCAAAAACACACTCCAGAGTGTTCAAATATGTTTATTACTTTCTTATGAGATATTTACATGGCATATCAAGTAGTACCGTTCAGTATAAAGTGTCCTGGGGTATGCAGGGTAGGTGCTTAAAGCAATCAGGGCTATCCCAGCTCTGTAAAACGGTATTCAACTCCAGTGTCTATACCTCTGTGTGGAGGTTCATCAGATCCCCCCTTAGTTGCCTAAACCACTGTTATTAAAGAGGCTCATTTAGGCTGATCTGCGCTCACCGATGTTTCAGCTTTGAGTGGACATCATACTTTACTGCCGTTTCTCCTCAAACTTCATAAATACACAAGTAAACACTCCTGCTTCTGAGATAGCGTGTGTGCTGAAGTTGTGGCTTAAATTAACAAAGTTTAAGTAATTGAGAAAGATAATGCGTGAACACACAGGCAATGATCATAACATAACTCTCTTCATTTGAGAAGAGCCCATCTTGAACTCAAGCAGTGCTCCATTTTATGTGATACTAAATATACATTTTGATTTGGTGATGCTATTAGTAGTAGTAGTAGTAGTAGTACTATTATTAGTAGTAGTAGTAGTCATAGTAGTTGTAGTAGTAGTATTTTAAATGGTAAACTTTAAAGAGTGGTGTTCTGATACATGACGTTTCAGGTTGTAATTCAATATTACATCCAGGGCTCTGTTCAGTTTAAGGACTATTTTGTTAAGAGCTGTTTATCTAAAGATTACTTCAAACCAGGTTTACAGTTCATGACCACCTTTTCAATGAGGATAGATGAGAAGTTCATTCTGATTTATAAAATTAACAATTCAACAAGTTCTGTGTATAGCCCCATCCCTCCTCCCTCACCCGCACCCCATTCCCACCCCCCAGGCCCCACCCCCCAGGCCCCACCTCACCCCCCACCTCACCCCCCAGCCCCGACCCCCCAGACACACACTCACATGTTCAGTAAGAGTCAACCTTGATGCAACAGATTCACTTTTTTTATACATTTTTATTTCATTGCAAATCTATACAAAAGTAAAACGTTACACACTCAAAATATATCATTTTTAAAACAGGGACACATTAGCTGTTACAGACAGGTGTTACGATCCTTGACACCCAGCAGATGCACCACATTTTCACAGAATCACTGCAACTGGAGAGCTGCATGGCCCTGATCAGCTGAATCTCTCAGAAAAGGACAGAAAAGGAAACGGGATGCCAGCCCGGCCAATGGCATTGTGCAAACTAGCAAGCATTCACAAGTAAGTGCAAGAAAGGTGGTCTTTAACGTTTGTGCTGGGGGATGCCAACCACGTTATATAACCCCTTAGCTTAGGGAATGCAGCAAGTATTTTAATACACAAATAATAACTTAAATGAAACAACAAAACAAAAATGTCATAAACTTGTATATATATCAGGTCCATGGTGTAATTCAAAGATGATAAGCATCTCTGGAAGGCACTGGACGCAACGCTGCACTTAGCCTCCTCTCAGACGCAGGTTCAAGGTGATGGTAGTATGGGGCCTGATGTTATAATCCTCCAATTTCCTGCCGTCTTGAAGCGGCTTGGATTCATAGAGGAGCACCTGTTGCTCCGGTGGAACCTTTTCCACCCGATAAACCTTCTGCCGGAACTCGGTGACCGTCTCCCCCGGGAAGATCTCGTATGTATGCGTCTTGCTCTTGTCATTCTGCAAGAAGACTTGCATGGACTTTGGCTCGGTGACCAGCACCAGCACGGTGTCTCCGTGCTCCAGCCCGCACTCGCTCAGCCGCCTCCCCTCGTCTTCCAGCTCTTTGCGCCCGTTCTTCTGCATCGCCAGTTTCTGCCGGAACGCTGGAACACTGACCCGACGCTCGATCTCCTGCTTCAGCTGCCCCACTGTGGCGCTGGGATCCATTTCCACGGGATAACAAGTCCCCGTCAAGGTCGTGACTTTAATCTGCATCTTCACTTCGAGGATAAGCGCTGCGGATGGGAGAGAAAGAGAATGAAGATGCGTTCATTATTTAGATCTGCGGAACGGGTGATCAGTTGCTATCATCTCATTTAGTTTAGGTTTTTCAGTTCAGGAGAAAATATGTTTACTATTACACTAGCCTGCCTCCCAGTCTCTCAGATCGAATCCCTATTCCATTCCGCCTCCCAGTCCCTCAGCTCTAACCAATAAGAGCCAGTCCCTTAAGTCTACGTAATAAGTCACACTGCTTCCCAGTCCCTCAGCTCTAAGCACTAAGCCAAACAGCACCTCAGCCTCTCTCTTCTGTAAAATCATCTAAAGGAAGAGCGCACAGGACCGCGCTGCCTCCGCTATAGTGACTCCCGGACTGTATTACATGTTCTATTCGGATTTAGGGACACTAGTAATTGACAAAGACTTTGATTTTAGAGTTTAACCCGATAAAAAACGATTGAACCCCAAAATATAGCTATTAGTATTATAACGTATTTAATGTGTAACTATTATAGAACAAAGTTGCTTCATAGAGAGATATATTGCAGGTAATTACATCATCATTCAAAATACGTGAATCGATATAGCACATTCAAATCTCATTGTAATTATAACTAATATTGTGATATTTGGAAATAAATGTAATGGTGTAGTATAGGCTACTTTTAGACACATCTACTCTTTTAGTGCACATGCCCAGCCTACTGCCTTTCCAGTTTGTTAACTCTAAGGTGTTACAATACATACTTTAAGAATACATTTAAAATAATAATAATAATAACGGTAATAAAAATATCACACTGCATACCTTCGAGTTAGACGGTGTTGTCTCTCGTGCGGTAATGTAATATTGACGGCGGGTTGTATTGTTCTCTCTCTTAGTTTTTCTGCTCCCAGTTCAGTTCAGGTGCGCTGTTTCAGGTCCTTCTCTCTGCCCTGTCCGCTATTCGCCTCTGGGTTTTAAACAGTTGAATTCCTCTTAGCTCCGCCCTCTTGTTTGCATCACGTGCTGGAAGATTCGGTTTTCAGACGCAGCAAAGGCTTTCGGTTTCCAATTCCCCGGCCGCTCTGTGTCTGAAGTCCGGGATAACGTTATGACACCTGTTTGTTTCACAGTTTCAATGCAATTAACATCAACACCATAACGCATAATGATACTGAACAGTGGAAATGACGCAGAAGATAGCTGAGGTTTTCAAACACTGTATTTCAGCTTTACTTTTTAGTGTTATTATTATTTTTTTTATTTTTCATTACATGTATTCATTTAACTATACACACGATTTAATTATTATTATTTATTTCTTAGCTGATGCCCTTATCCAGGGCGACTTACAATTGTTACAAGATATCACATTATTTTTACATACAATTACATTATTATTTTTTACATACAATTATCCATTTATACAGCTGGGTTTTTAATGGAGCAATCTAGGTAAAGTACCATGCTCAAGGGTACAGCAGCAGTGTCCCCCACCTGGGATTGAACCCACGACACTCTGGTCAAGAGTCCAGAGCCCTAACCACTACTCCACACTTCCTTACTTCAAAACGAGTCCACTATTTCAACCTAGAACAGGGTCCCCGACACCAAGGTGCCAAAGGTATGAACAGGCTTTATTTTTAGCCATAGTGTTTGTCTGCTTGACTGTGTCATAGTTTGATCTCATATTTAAAAGCAGTATTGAGTCGATGCAGCTGTGTGATGCATCATCATAGTGGAGAGGACTGATCTGTACTCCAGTATGATCAAGATGCATTTCCCAGCTTATACAGAAGCTCTCAGGGCACCTGACACAGTGCACAGGTTTTTTTTTTTCCACAAACTACATTTCTTTTAGTATTCCTGGCTAT
The DNA here is from genome assembly GCF_902713425.1 of Acipenser ruthenus. Lineage (NCBI taxonomy): Eukaryota > Metazoa > Chordata > Actinopteri > Acipenseriformes > Acipenseridae > Acipenser > Acipenser ruthenus. Next base: position 3,984,662 of record NC_081199.1, read on the forward strand.
TTTATGACTGAGGATTTGAAGTTTTTAAAGGTTTTCCGACACAGAGAGGAAATGCAAAACAGCCAAGAGGGGAATTCCTGATGCGAGCCGTCACAAATACCAGCAGATACCTGCTGAGCAGAGGATGACGTCATCGTGCACGGAGCCCTGATAAGCAGGAGAAAGAAAACGGAAACAGAACGTGCTGAAGAAGCAAGCTGAGACTTGTACAGGTGAATGCTGAAGTGGATATGAGTCTGCAGCTGATATCAACTTATAAATATATATCGTGCCGTTTGATTAGCTCAAAAACTCCAGGGTGTTAAAATATGGTCTATTATACTTAGTAGATATTTGCATGACATGTCAAGTAGTACTTTACAATAAGAAGGAAAGTGTTAAATTGATGTCTATAATTGTTATTAGAGTTTCATGCAGTTTTGCATTGGTCTTATACCCCACGCCACTAGTATTCATTGTGTACCATTTACCTTTAGTCAGAGATAATACGTGTATCACCACTTGTTCCAGGACTCCGGGTGACCCTGGGGTATGCAGGGTAGGTGCAATCCAGGGCTGTCCCCGCTCTGCAAAACACTGATCACATCCAGTGTCTTTACCCCTGTGCGGAGGTTCCTCAGATCACCCCTAAGGTAGCTAAACCACTGTTATTAAACTAGAGGCTCATTTAGGCTGATTTGCGTTCATTCCAAAAAGGTTAATAAGGTTAGCCAATGAGAGGTTTAATGTCATGGGGTTTCAAATATCCCTTGTTTACCAGGTGACGTGTGAAAGTTTCTGTTTTCGTTGTGGGAGGCGCTGTGTAAAAGGTTCATATTTGTTGTTATACTGAGATTGGAAAGTCAGTTTGTGTTTCTCTGTAAAGGTCAGGCCAGGTAAGCAGCATGAATCACACTCAAGAGCAATCCTCTGGTCCTACCAGGGAGTTTCCACACTTAGATTGCAACATTTCTGTTTTACATCTTTCAAATTGTTGTCAATGGTATAACACACCTTCCTAATGTATGCACTCTTTACTGTGTTGCAAAGTTAGTTTGTCCAAAATATATATATATATATATATATATATATATATATATATATATATATATATATATATATATATATACATATATATATAATCATACTTTACTGCCGTTTCTTCTCAAACTTAATAAATACAAAAGTAAACACTCCTGCTTCTGAGATAGCGTGTGTGCTGAAGTTGTTGCTTGAACTACCACAAAGCGACCACAGGGTGGCAGTCATTTTCTGTAATTGAGAAAGATAATGCGTGAACACACAGGCATTGATCATAACATAACTCTCTTCATTTGAGAAGAGCCCATCTTGAACTCAAGCAGTGCTCCATTTTATGTGATACTAAATATACATTTTGATTTGGTGATGCTATTAGTAGTAGTAGTAGTAGTAGTTGTAGTAGTAGTATTTTAAATGGTAAACTTTAAAGAGTGGTGTTCAGATACATGACGTTTCAGGTTGGAATTCAATATTACATCCAGGGCTCTGTTCACTTTAAGGACTATTTTGTTAAGAGCTGTTTATCTAAAGATTACTTAAAACCAGGTTTACAGTTCATGACCCCCTTTTCAACGAGGATAGATGAGAAGTTAATTCTGATTTATAAAATTAACCATTCAACAAGTTCTGTGTATACCCACCCCACCCCCCCAGACACATACACCCCACCCTACCCCACACACCCACCCACCCCACACACCCCACACACCCAGACACTCACTCACATCAGTAAGAGTCAACCCTGATGAAACAGGTTCAGCCTTTTTAAATTTTTAAATAGTTTTTTTTTATTTAATTGGAAAGCTATACACAAATAAAACGTTACACACTCAAAAGATATCATTTTTAAAACAGGGACACATTAATTGTTACGATCTTCGACACCCAGCACATGAGCCACGTTTAGGAGAGCTGCATGGCCCTGATCAGCTGAATCTCTCAGTAGTGAGAGGCGAAGGCGCTGACATCACAATGCAGTTGGCGTCTGTCCAAAGCTCTAGTTGTGCCTGCTTTGGGAAGTGCTACATCAAGACAATATTCTGATTCTGCATTAGAGCCTGGGGCTGCCATAAGAGTAGAAAAGGACAATACCAAGATTGCCTCCCCTGGACACTGGCTGCCAGCCCGGCCAATGGGATTGTGCAAACTAGCAAGCATTCACAACTTTTTTTTTTTTTTTTTTTTTAAGGTGATCTTTTTAAACGGTTGTGCTGGGGGATGCCAACCACATTATAGAGCTCCTTAGCTTAGGGAATGCATCAAGTATTTTAATACACAAACAATAACTTAAAAAAAACAAGAAAAACAAATTGTCATAAACTTAAGGATAATCAGTAGTACTGTAATTATGTTTTTATAGATCAGGCCCATGGTGTAATTCAAAGATGGTAAGCATCTCTGGAAGGCACTGGACGCAGCGCTGCACTTAGCCTCCTCTCAGACGCAGGTTCAAGGTGATGGTAGTATGGGGCCTGATGTTATAATCCTCCAATTTCCTGCCGTCTTGAAGCGGCTTGGATTCATAGGTGAGCACCTGTTGCTCCGGTGGAACCCTTTCCACCCGATAAACCTTCTGCCGGAACTCGGTGACTGTCTCCCCCGGGAAGATCTCGTATGTATGCGTCTGTCCCTTCTCGTTCAGCAAGAAGACTTGCATGGACTTGGGCTCGGTGACCAGCACCAGCACGGTGTCTCCGTGCTCCAGCCCGCACTCGCTCAGCCGCCTCCCCTCGTCTTCCAGCTCTTTGCGCCCGTTCTTCTGCATCGCCAGTTTCTGCCGGAACGCTGGAACACTGACCCGACGCTCGATCTCCTGCTTCAGCTGCCCCACTGTGGCGCTGGGATCCATTTCCATGGGATAACAAGTCCCCGTCAAGGTCGTTACTTTAATCTGCATCTTCACTTCGAGGATAAGCGCTGCGGATCGGAGAGAAAGAGAATGAAGATGCGTTCATTATTTAGATGTGCGGAATCGTTTTATTGTGCTGGAGGCTACGTTTATTTTAAGTTTTTTCAGTTTGGGAGAAAATATGTTTACTATTACACTAGCCTGCCTCCCAGTCTCTCAGATCGAATCCCTATTCCATTCCGCCTCCCAGTCCCTCAGCTCTAAACAATAAGAGCCAGTCCCTTAAGTCTACGTAATAAGTCACACTGCTTCCCAGTCCCTCAGCTCTAAGCACTAAGCCAAACAGCACCTCAGCCTCTCTTCTGTAAAATCATCTAAAGGAAGAGCGCACAGGACCGCGCTGCCTCCGCTATAGTGACTCCCGGACTGTATTACATGTTCTATTCGGATTTAGGGACACTAGTAATTGACAAAGACTTTGATTTTAGAGTTTAACCCTATAAAAAAACGATTCAACCCCAAAATATAGCTATTAGTATTATAACGTATTTAATGTGTAACTATTATAGAACAAAGTTGCTTCATAGAGAGATATATTACAGGTAATTACATCATCATTCAAAATACGTGAACCATATTATAGCACATTCAAATCTCATTGTAATTATAACTAATATTGTGATATTTTGAAATAAATGTAATGGTGTAGTATAGGCTACTTTTAGACACATCTACTCTTTTAGTGCACGTGCCCAGCCTACTGCCTTTCCAGTTTGTTAACTCTAAGGTGTTACAAAACATACTTTAAGAATATGAAAAAATAATAATAATAATCTCATTTAATAAAGGTAATACAAAATCTCACACTGCATACCTTAGAGTTAGACGGCGTTGTCTCTCGTGCGGTAATGTAATATTGACGGCGGGTTGTATTGTTCTCTCTCTTAGTTTTTCTGCTCCCAGTTCAGTTCAGGTGCGCTGTTTCAGGTCCTTCTCTCTGCCCTGTCCGCTATTCGCCTCTGGGTTTTAAACAGTTGAATTCCTCTTAGCTCCGCCCTCTTGTTTGCATCACGTGCTGGAAGATTCGGTTTTCAAACGCAGCAAAGGCTTTCGGTTTCCAATTCCCCGGCCGCTCTATGTCTGAAGTCCGGGATAACGTTATGACACCTGTCTGTTTCACAGTTTCAATGCAATTGACATCAACACCATAACGCATAATGATACTGAACGTTGGAAATGACGCAGAAGATAGCTGAGGTTTTCAAACACTGTATTTCAGCTTTACTTTTTAGTGTTATTATTATTTTTTATTTTTCATTACATGTATTCATTTAACTATACACACGATTTAATTATTATTATTTATTTCTTAGCTGATGCCCTTATCCAGGGCGACTTACAATTGTTACAAGATATCACATTATTTTTACATACAATTACATTATTATTTTTTACATACAATTATCCATTTATACAGTTGGGTTTTTACTGGAGCAATCTAGGTAAAGTACCATGCTCAAGGGTACAGCAGCAGTGTCCCCCACCTGGGATTGAACCCACGACACTCTGGTCAAGAGTCCAGAGCCCTAACCACTACTCCGCACTGCTGCCCAAGCCAGTATTGTCTTGTTGTAAAAGTCAGTCCTTGCAAGGTCTATCTGTCTATCTATCTATCTATCTATCTATACAGCTTCTAGTACTGCTTTACAGATTGTTGTGAATTTTGTCCACAGTACCAGTAGATTGCAGGTTGATTGCTGAGCAGGGAGAGAGCATGTGCCTGTATCCGCGGACACTCTTACCTGCGTGCTCAGGGTATCTCCAGATCTCCTCCCTTTCCTCAAAACCACAGCGAGCTGACACTTACCTTTTCCTAGCCTGATGCTGGAAACCCCCTTGCACGATTATCTGCACTTATTTTTAGACCAGGTATTTATAATGCTTTTAAACAAATACTATAGTGAGAAGAATGCAAATAATATTTGTCTGCTTGACTGCGTCATAGTTTGATCTCATATTTAAAAGCAGTATTGAGTCGGTGCAGCTGTGTGATGCATCATCATAGTGGAGAGGACTGATCTGTACTCCAGTATGATCAAGATGCATTTCCTTGCTTATACAGAAGCTCTCAGGGCACCTGACACAGTGCACAGGTTTGTTTTTTTTCTTTTAGTATTACTGTTTATGATGATTTGAAGTTGTTTTAGGTTTTACTTTAATTAAGTTGAGTTCTTTCTTGATTAACCAGAATGGGAAGCCAGATTAGTATCAACATCTCAAGGGCGTTCTGGAATACAGCAGAAGCACACAATTCAGACCAGCGACAAGCACAGCCAATCACACGCCAGCACAGAGAGGAAATGCAAAACAGCAAGAGGGGAATTCCTGATGGCGCCGTCACAAATACCAGCAGATACCTGCTGAGCAGAGGATGACGTCATCATCATCAATACATTGAAAGCTATTGAAACACAAGAAGAAAACGGAAACAGAAAGTGCTGAAGAAGCACAACACGTAGTACAAGCTGAGACTTGTAGAGGTGAATGTTGAAGTGAATATGAGTCTGCAGCTGATGTCATATATACATTTATATATATATATATATATATATATATATATATATATATATATATATATATATATATATATATATATATATATATATATATAGTGTGTAGGGTGAAGAGTGCCGTTTTATAGGCTCAAAAACACACTCCAGGGTGTTCAAATATGTTTAATACTTTCTTATGAGATATTTACATGGCATATCAAGTAGTACCGTTCAGTATAAAGTGTCCTGGGGTATGCAGGGTAGGTGCTTAAAGCAATCAGGGCTATCCCAGCTCTGTAAAACGGTATTCAACTCCAGTGTCTTTACCTCTGTGTGGAGGTTCATCAGATCCCCCCTTAGTTGCCTAAACCACTGTTATTAAAGAGGCTCATTTAGGCTGATCTGCGCTCACCGATGTTTCAGCTTTGAATGGACATCATACTTTACTGCCGTTTCTCCTCAAACTTCATAAATACACAAGTAAACACTCCTGCTTCTGAGATAGCATGTGTGCTAAAGTTGTGGCTTAAATTAACAAAGTTTAAGTAATTGAGAAAGATAATGCGTGAACACACAGGCAATGATCATAACATAACTCTCTTCATTTGAGAAGAGCCCATCTTGAACTCAAGCAGTGCTCCATTTTATGTGATACTAAATATACATTTTGATTTGGTGATGCTATTAGTAGTAGTAGTAGTAGTAGTAGTAGTAGTCGTAGTAGTAGTAGTATTTTAAATGGTAAACTTTAAAGAGTGGTGTTCTGATACATGACGTTTCAGGTTGGAATTCAATATTACATCCAGGGCTCTGTTCACTTTAAGGACTATTTTGTTAAGAGCTGTTTATCTAAAGATTACTTAAAACCAGGTTTACAGTTCATGACCACCTTTTCAATGAGGATAGATGAGAAGTTCATTCTGATTTATAAAATTAACAATTCAACAAGTTCTGTGTATAGCCCCATCCCTCCTCCCTCACCCGCACCCCATTCCCACCCCCCAGCCCCCACCTCACCCCCCAGCCCCGACCCCCCAGACACACACTCACATGTTCAGTAAGTGTCAACCTTGATGAAACAGATTCACTTTTTTATAAATTTTTATTTCATTGCAAATCTATACAAAAGTAAAACGTTACACACTCAAAATATATCATTTTTAAAACAGGGACACATTAGCTGTTGCAGACAGGTGTTACGATCCTTGACACCCAGCAGATGCACCACATTTTCACAGAATCACTGCAACAGGAGAGCTGCATGGCCCTGATCAGCTGAATCTCTCAGAAAAGGACAGAAAAGGAAACGGGCTGCCAGCCCGGCCAATGGGATTGTGCAAACTAGCAAGCATTCACAAGTAAGTGCAATCATTTTTTTTTTTTTTAAGAAAGGTGCTCTTTAACGTTTGTGCTGGGGGATGCCAACCACGTTATATAACCCCTTAGCTTAGGGAATGCAGCAAGTATTTTAATACACAAATAATAACTTAAAAGAAACAACAAAACAAAAATGTCATAAACTTGTATATATATATATATATTATTTTTTGTGTGGGGGGGGGGGGGGTTGTTTACAGTATGTTATGTAAATGCTAAACAATTAAGTCATACGCATTTCCACAGTCACTGTATTAAGGATAATCTGTAGTACTGTAATTATGCTCTTATAGATCAGGTCCATGGTGTAATTCAAAGATGATAAGCATCTCTGGAAGGCACTGGACGCAGCGCTGCACTTAGCCTCCTCTCAGACGCAGGTTCAAGGTGATGGTAGTATGGGGCCTGATGTTATAATCCTCCAATTTCCTGCCGTCTTGAAGCGGCTTGGATTCATAGAGGAGCACCTGTTGATCCGGTGGAACATTTTCCACCCGATAAACCTTCTGCCGGAACTCGGTGACCGTCTCCCCCGGGAAGATCTCGTATGTATGCGTCTTGCCCTTGTCATTCCGCAAGAAGACTTGCATGGACTTGGGCTCGGTGACCACCATCACCACGGTGTCTCCGTGCTCCAGCCCGCACTCGCTCAGCCGCCTCCCCTCGTCTTCCAGCTCTTTGCCCCCGTTCTTCTGCATCGCCAGTTTCATAAACGCTGGAACACTGAACCGACACTCGATCTCCTGCTTCAGCTGCCCCACTGTGGCGCTGGGATCCATTTCCACGGGATAACAAGTCCCCGTCAAGGTCGTGACTTTAATCTGCATCTTCACTTCGAGGATAAGCGCTGCGGATAGGAGAGAAAGAGAATGAGGATGCGTTCATTATTTAGATGTGCGGAACTATAGGGTGATCAGTTGCTATCATCTCATTTAGTTTAGGTTTTTCAGTTCAGGAGAAAATATGTTTACTATTACACTAGCCTGCCTCCCAGTCTCTCAGATCGAATCCCTATTACATTCCGCCTCCCAGTCCCTCAGCTCTAACCAATAAGAGCCAGTCCCTTAAGTCTACGTAATAAGTCACACTGCTTCCCAGTCCCTCAGCTCTAAGCACTAAGCCAAACAGCACCTCAGCCTCTCTCTTCTGTAAAATCATCTAAAGGAAGAGCGCACAGGACCGCGCTGCCTCCGCTATAGTGACTCCCGGACTGTATTACACGTTGTATTCGGATTTAGGGACACTAGTAATTGACAAAGACTTTGATTTTAGAGTTTAACCCGATAAAAAACGATTCAACCCCAAAATATAGCTATTAGTATTATAACGTATTTAATGTGTAACTATTATAGAACAAAGTTGCTTCATAGAGAGATATATTGCAGGTAATTACATCATCATTCAAAATACGTGAATCGATATAGCACATTCAAATCTCATTGTAATTATAACTAATATTGTGATATTTGGAAATAAATGTAACGGTGTAGTATAGGCTACTTTTAGACACATCTACTCTTTTAGTGCACATGCCCAGCCTACTGCCTTTCCAGTTTGTTAACTCTAAGGTGTTACAATACATACTTTAAGAATACATTTTAAAATAATAATAATAATAACAGTAATAAAAATATCACACTGCATACCTTCGAGTTAGACGGTGTTGTCTCTCGTGCGGTAATGTAATATTGACGGCGGGTTGTATTGTTCTCTCTCTTAGTTTTTCTGCTCCCAGTTCAGTTCAGGTGCGCTGTTTCAGGTCCTTCTCTCTGCCCTGTCCGCTATTCGCCTCTGTGTTTTAAACAGTTGATTTCCTCTTAGCTCCGCCCTCTTGTTTTCATCATAATGCTGGAAGATTCGGTTTTCAAACTCAGCAGACTTTCGGTTTCCATTTCTCCGGCCACTCTGTGTCTGAAGTCCGGGATAATATAATCAGACCTGTTTGTTTAACAGTTTCATTGCAATAACTGCCCTATTAGTTTGTATTAATAATGTGTACACATTAGGTGATTATCCGCCCCCGGGACAGTGTGTTCATGAGTTCGGGATGAAAGTAAACATAGGTGGTTAATCTGGCTCCATTTCATCAATGTTTATAAAATAAGCATTTATCAAATCAAGTTTTCACATAATGAACACGGTATTGACATAGACTAGAGCTGTCCAATCATTTTGGCTGAAAGATTCATGCCCAGAGAATTCTTAAAGAGCCATGACAACAAAATCCCCTAATGAAAAGAAAAGGTTTATCTGGACCTGGCAGTGTTTCTGTGTGTGTGTGTGTGCGTGCGTGCGTGATTGCGTGCGTGCTTGCTTGTGTGTGCTCTTTAAACAGGTCACATGTTCAGACACCTACACAACATCTGTTGTTGCACTTTGACTTCCTTCTCCCAAAAACTACCAAATAGCGAACCTTCACCTCTGAATCAAGAATTAACACTCCTATTGCATAGCAGTTACACCCATTCCAGGTTTTACTAGGAGCCTGATTAGCCACAGTGTATAGGTAATCAGCTCAGGTGAGTGGAATGGATCCACCTGCTAGGCAATGGGAGTCTTATTTCCATCCCCGCATTGAAATGTTTGTCAAAGATGACTTTCTTTGTACTATTTCCTATAACGCATGTGATGTAAGATGGATTCAAGTGCTGCTCATGAATTAATATGGATATCTTGACCTGGACTGAAAGCCTTACTTAGTAAGCACTGAAGCTGAATGCTTTGTCGTTGTGAATCTTGTCCACAGTACCAGTAGACTGCAGGTTGATTGCTGAGCAGGGAGAGAGCATGTGCCTGTATCTGCGGACACTCTTACCTGCGTGCTCAGGGTAACTCCAGATCTCCTCCCTTTCCTCAAAACCACAGCGAGCTGACACTTACCTTTTCCTAGCCTGATGCTGGAAACCCCCTTGCACGATTATCTGCACTTATTTTTAGAACAGGTATTTATAATGCTTTTAAACAAATACTATAGTGAGAAGAATGCAAATAATATTTGTCTGCTTGACTGCGTCATAGTTTGATCTCATATTTAAAAGCAGTATTGAGTCGGTGCAGCTGTGTGATGCATCATCATGGTGCAGAGGACTGATCTGTACTCCAGTATGATCAAGATGCATTTCCCTGCTTATACAGAAGCTCTCAGGGCACCTGACACAGTGCACAGGTTTTTTTTTTTTTTCTTTTAGTATTACTGTCTATGATGATTTGAAGTTGTTTTAGGTTTTACTTTAATTAAGTTGAGTTCTTTCTTGATTAACCAGAATGGGAAGCCAGATTAGTATCAACATCTCAAGGGCGTTCTGGATTGCAGCAGAAGCACACAATTCAGACCAGCGACAAGCACAGCCAATCACACGCCAGCACAGAGAGGAAATGCAAAACAGCAAGAGGGGAATTCCTGATGGCGCCGTCACAAATACCAGCAGATACCTGCTGAGCAGAGGATGACGTCATCATCATTAATACATTGAAAGCTATTGAAACGCAAGAAGAAAACGTAAACAGAAAGTGCTGAAGAAGCACAACACTTAGTACAAGCTGAGACTTGTAGAGGTGAATGTTGAAGTGAATATGAGTCAGCAGCTGATGTCATATATACATTTATATATATATATATATATATATATATATATATATATATATATATATATATATATATATATATATATATAAATGACCACATTCCGGCGCCTCCTTAAGACTCACCTCTTCAAAGAGCACCTGTAGAACTCCTCTGTTTGTATCCTGGGACACTATCACCCTTCATGTAAATGTGCTTTATTTTGCTCTTATCAGCCCCTATTTTACTGCATTTAATCCTGTACTTCAGAATACTGTAATCTGCCAAGTTTTTAACCTGTAGTACTTTGTATTTAATCACATCCTGATGTAACTATCACTATTTAATCATATCCTGATGTAACTATCACTATTACCTGCTGTATTATTGAATTGTGGTTTGTCAAACTTGTACTTTACTTGAACAAAAGTTATTGTATTTCTTGCTCTTATTGTATTACTTGTATTGTAACGCTTGAAATGTTTTTGCTTACGATTGTAAGTTGCCCTGGATAAGGGCGTCTGCTAAGAAATAAATAATATATATATATATATATATATATATATATATATATATATATATATATATATATATATATATATATATATATATATATATATAATAGTGTGTAGGGTGAAGAGTGCCGTTTTATAGGCTCAAAAACACACTCCAGGGTGTTCAAATATGTTTAATACTTTCTTATGAGATATTTACATGGCATATCAAGTAGTACCGTTCAGTATAAAGAGTCCTGGGGTATGCAGGGTAGGTGCTTAAAGCAATCAGGGCTATCCCAGCTCTGTAAAACGGTATTCAACTCCAGTGTCTTTACCTCTGTGTGGAGGTTCATCAGATCCCCCCTTAGTTGCCTAAACCACTGTTATTAAAGAGGCTCATTTAGGCTGATCTGCGCTCACCGATGTTTCAGCTTTGAGTGGACATCATACTTTACTGCCGTTTCTCCTCAAACTTCATAAATACACAAGTAAACACTCCTGCTTCTGAGATAGCGTGTGTGCTGAAGTTGTGGCTTAAATTAACAAAGTTTAAGTAATTGAGAAAGATAATGCGTGAACACACAGGCAATGATCATAACATAACTCTCTTCATTTGAGAAGAGCCCATCTTGAACTCAAGCAGTGCTCCATTTTATGTGATACTAAATATACATTTTGATTTGGTGATGCTATTAGTAGTAGTAGTAGTAGTCGTAGTAGTTGTAGTAGTAGTATTTTAAATGGTAAACTTTAAAGAGTGGTGTTCTGATACATGACGTTTCAGGTTGGAATTCAATATTACATCCAGGGCTCTGTTCACTTTAAGGACTATTTTGTTAAGAGCTGTTTATCTAAAGATTACTTCAAACCAGGTTTACAGTTCATGACCACCTTTTCAATGAGGATAGATGAGAAGTTCATTCTGATTTATAAAATTAACAATTCAACAAGTTCTGTGTATAGCCCCATCCCTCCTCCCTCACCCGCACCCCATTCCCACCCCCCAGCCCCCACCTCACCCCCCACCTCACCCCCCAGCCCCGACCCCCCAGACACACACTCACATGTTCAGTAAGTGTCAACCTTGATGCAACAGATTCACTTTTTTTATAAATTTTTATTTCATTGCAAATCTATACAAAAGTAAAACGTTACACACTCAAAATATATCATTTTTAAAACAGGGACACATTAGCTGTTACAGACAGGTGTTACGATCCTTGACACCCAGCAGATGCACCACATTTTCACAGAATCACTGCAACAGGAGAGCTGCATGGCCCTGATCAGCTGAATCTCTCAGAAAAGGACAGAAAAGGAAACGGGGTGCCAGCCCGGCCAATGGCATTGTGCAAACTAGCAAGCATTCACAAGTAAGTGCAAGAAAGGTGGTCTTTAACGTTTGTGCTGGGGGATGCCAACCACGTTATATAACCCCTTAGCTTAGGGAATGTAGCAAGTATTTTAATACACAAATAATAACTTAAATGAAACAACAAAACAAAAATGTCATAAACTTGTATATACATATATATATATATTTTGGGGGGGGGGGTTGTTTACAGTATGTTATGTAAATGCTAAACAATTAAGTCATACGCAGCTCCACAGTCACTGTATTAAGGATAATCAGTAGGGCTGTAATTATGCTTTTATAGATCAGGTCCATGGTGCGCTTAGCCTCCTCTCAGACGCAGGTTCAATGTGATGGTAGTATGGGGCCTGATGTTATAATCCTCCAATTTCCTGCCGTCTTGAAGCGGCTTGGATTCATAGAGGAGCACCTGTTGCTCCGGTGGAACCTTTTCCACCCGATAAACCTTCTGCCGGAACTCGGTGACCGTCTCCCCCGGGAAGATCTCGTATGTATGCGTCTTGCTCTTGTCATTCTGCAAGAAGACTTGCATGGACTTGGGCTCGGTGAGCAGCACCAGCACGGTGTCTCCGTGCTCCAGCCCGCACTCGCTCAGCCGCCTCCCCTCGTCTTCCAGCTCTTTGCGCCCGTTCTTCTGCATCGCCAGTTTCTGCCGGAACGCTGGAACACTGACCCGTCGCTCGATCTCCTGCTTCAGCTGCCCCACTGTGGCGCTGGGATCCATTTCCACGGGATAACAAGTCCCCGTCAAGGTCGTGACTTTAATCTGCATCTTCACTTCGAGGATAAGCGCTGCGGATGGGAGAGAAAGAGAATGAAGATGCGTTCATTATTTAGATCTGCGGAACTATAGGGTGATCAGTTGCTATCATCTCATTTAGTTTAGGTTTTTCAGTTCAGGAGAAAATATGTTTACTATTACACTAGCCTGCCTCCCAGTCTCTCAGATCGAATCCCTATTCCATTCCGCCTCCCAGTCCCTCAGCTCTAACCAATAAGAGCCAGTCCCTTAAGTCTACGTAATAAGTCACACTGCTTCCCAGTCCCTCAGCTCTAAGCATTAAGCCAAACAGCACCTCAGCCTCTCTCTTCTGTAAAATCATCTAAAGGAAGAGCGCACAGGACCGCGCTGCCTCCGCTATAGTGACTCCCGGACTGTATTACATGTTCTATTCGGATTTAGGGACACTAGTAATTGACAAAGACTTTGATTTTAGAGTTTAACCCGATAAAAAACGATTGAACCCCAAAATATAGCTATTAGTATTATAACGTATTTAATGTGTAACTATTATAGAACAAAGTTGCTTCATAGAGAGATATATTGCAGGTAATTACATCATCATTCAAAATACGTGAATCGATATAGCACATTCAAATCTCATTGTAATTATAACTAATATTGTGATATTTGGAAATAAATGTAACGGTGTAGTATAGGCTACTTTTAGACACATCTACTCTTTTAGTGCACATGCCCAGCCTACTGCCTTTCCAGTTTGTTAACTCTAAGGTGTTACAATACATACTTTAAGAATACATTTTTAAAAAATAATAATAATAACGGTAATAAAAATCTCACACTGCATACCTTCGAGTTAGACGGTGTTGTCTCTCGTGCGGTAATGTAATATTGACGGCGGGTTGTATTGTTCTCTCTCTTAGTTTTTCTGCTCCCAGTTCAGTTCAGGTGCGCTGTTTCAGGTCCTTCTCTCTGCCCTGTCCGCTATTCGCCTCTGTGTTTTAAACAGTTGATTTCCTCTTAGCTCCGCCCTCTTGTTTTCATCATAATGCTGGAAGATTCGGTTTTCAAACTCAGCAGACTTTCGGTTTCCATTTCTCTGGCCACTCTGTGTCTGAAGTCAGGGATAACATAATCAGACCTGTTTGTTTAACAGTTTCATTGCAATAACTGCCCTATTAGTTTGTATTAATAATGTGTACACATTAGGTGATTATCCGGCCCCGGGACAGTGTGTTCATGAGTTCGGGATGAAAGTAAACATAGGTGGTTAATCTGGCTCCATTTCATCAATGTTTATAAAATAAGCATTTATCAAATCAAGTTTTCACATAATGAACACGGTATTGACATAGACTAGAGCTGTCCAATCATTTTGGCTGAAAGATTCATGCCCAGAGAATTCTTAAAGAGCCATGACAACAAAATCCCCTAATGAAAAGAAAAGGTGTATCTGGACCTGGCAGTGTTTCTGTGTGTGTGTGTGCGTGCGTGCGTGATTGCGTGCGTGCTTGCTTGTGTGTGCTCTTTAAACAGGTCACATGTTCAGACACCTACACAACATCTGTTGTTGCACTTTGACTTCCTTCTCCCAAAAACTACCAAATAGCGAACCTTCACCTCTGAATCAAGAATTAACACTCCTATTGCATAGCAGTTACACCCATTCCAGGTTTTACTAGGAGCCTGATTAGCCACAGTGTATAGGTAATCAGCTCAGGTGAGTGGAATGGATCCACCTGCTAGGCAATGGGAGTCTTATTTCCATCCCCGCATTGAAATGTTTGTCAAAGATGACTTTCTTTGTACTATTTCCTATAACGCATGTGATGTAAGATGGATTCAAGTGCTGCTCATGAATTAATATGGATATCTTGGCCTGGACTGAAAGCCTTACTTAGTAAGCACTGAAGCTGAATGCTTTGTTGTTGTGAATTTTGTCCACAGTACCAGTACATTGCAGGTTGATTGCTGAGCAGGGAGAGAGCATGTGCCTGTATCTGCGGACACTCTTACCTGCGTGCTCAGGGTAACTCCAGATCTCCTCCCTTTCCTCAAAACCACAGCGAGCTGACACTTACCTTTTCCTAGCCTGATGCTGGAAACCCCCTTGCACGATTATCTGCACTTATTTTTAGACCAGGTATTTATAATGCTTTTAAACAAATACTATAGTGAGAAGAATGCAAATAATGTTTGTCTGCTTGACTGCATCATAGTTTGATCTCATATTTAAAAGCAGTATTGAGTCGGTGCAGCTGTGTGATGCATCATCATAGTGGAGAGGACTGATCTGTACTCCAGTATGATCAAGATGCATTTCCCAGCTTATACAGAAGCTCTCAGGGCACCTGACACAGTGCACAGGTTTTTTTTCTTTTAGTTCTTTCTTGATTAACCAGAATGGGAAGCCAGATTAGTATCAACATCTCAAGGGCTTTCTGGAATACAGCAGAAGCACACAATTCAGACCAGCGACAAGCACAGCCAATCACACGCCAGCACAGAGGTGAAATGCAAAACAGCAAGAGGGGAATTCCTGATGCAAGCCTCAAAAGGATGATGTCATAATGCACAGAGGGTTGATGCAATACATTGAAAGCTATTCAAACGAGAAGAAAACAGAAACAGAAATTAAGTAGTACAAGCTGTTGAAGTGGATTTGAGTCTGCAGCTGATATCAAATTCCAACAGGCTGTCAGGGAGTGCACTCCAGGAATGGAAGTACTACCCTGTGGAATCGGACTCTGTCCTTGTAAACAGCCTGCTATACGGAACAGCACACCATTAAGACCTGTATGCTCATTCCAAACTGAAGACCATCTGTGTACCTCTATTATGACCAGCTCCCTGTTAAAACCATTTTACTATGGGGTTGATTTGATCGACCTGTACCCCGCTGGGGTAAGCCACAGCTGGATTGTATTGGGGGCATTTTAAAGCACTCGGGATTTGCCTTGGATTGCATCAAGCACATATTCATGAGTATCCCTGGCTCAACCCTAAACACAGATGGTGGATACAATCAGGGGGGATTTCCCAGGGCTGTAAAATGCTATAAAATGACAGCTCTGAACAAACTATCCCTTATTCATTATTCCTTTCATGTGTGCTATTCATTCAAATGTACTGCCAAGCTGCAAAGGAATAAACCACATCTCTATTGATTACCCATGCTAGTATAACTGCGACGCTGCACTGCTCACACTACTGCAAACCATTTCCTGTCAACCGTGCAACTGCAACCAATGGGGGATGCGTGCCATTCAAAAGCTGCTACTGCTGGAGAAGTGAAGGAGTGCAGCTGTTTGATGTCGTGACTCTCAATGTGGCCAGAAGATGTCAGGTGTCCTGGCAGCTAAACCTGCTGGAGCCGCTAATCAATCTGGCATGCTTTCTGATGAAACAAAAGTGCGCTGAGGGCTAACTGTGTTTTTTTTTTTATATATAAAAGCATGGTTCAGAATGCACGGTCTCCACCTAGTGGCTGAACATTTGAATTATCAATTGAACAAAACCAATGGGACAACCAGTAGTATCTTCTACTAGACAAACTGCAACGTATAAAAGTAGTCTGGTGGTTGTGGTAGCATTTCCTGCAATACTGACACGTGGCTCAGTCTTCAATAAGGTAATGCACTTTAAAAAAATAATAATAATTTTGGACAAGAGCTTAATTGCTGGTATTTGTCCCAGTAACTAATTGAAATCAGGCACCTCTCCAGCACCCATCTGTTTACCTGTGTATGAGATGTTGCCTAGGGTTTTAATTATAGTGCCTATCCTCATAGTCTCAGAGTGGTTTTTACCAAATAACAAAACAAACTAAAATTGTGATAAATATGGGCAATGTGTGCAGTGGTTGCATAAAATATTTGCACGATGATAACCCTAGGATCTTGTCCATCATTTGTTTCCTACACCTGTTAAGTTGAATTACTTTTTGTTCAGCTTCCTTTTTTAAAAAAAATATATATATATTTTGATTACATTTTTAAATAATATACATGCAATCTTACAATAGAAACATTATATATAACTTTAACATTTATATATGTAAACATCTAAACCCACAACGCATTCCCATACCTTCAGTGATAATTATTACATACTTGTACATATACCACAGTTTATAACCACATTGCATCTGTAAAGAGTAAACACTGATTCACAGTCTGCAAAGACCATAAAGATATGTATTAGCTGAAAGGAAGCAGTTTATATATCAATTTGGAGGTGGAGGAGAAAATATGGAGATTTGGTAGTTTTGAAATCTTTATAAAGATGCAAATAGGGGTCCGTGTCAAACGATAAGAGGCGTATTTACGGAATAGTAAAATGAGGGCGGTGACACGCACCATCTTCTTTATGACCTCTGAGGAGGCGGGCGAAGGGAAGAGAAGGCGGCCAGGCTTGTATTTCCTGCTCCGGGGGAAGCGAGAGCCTACCTGAGAAGAGGATCACTAATAAACATACGAAACAGACACAGGTAGGAGAGAAGATTTGTAATAAAAACGACCGAAATGCACTAATAACGAGTGCTAGTCAGTAGAAACCGCACGCAAGGAGTTATTTCCGACGACTGATCGGAGTAACGTAACCCGAAGTAAACCTTAACAAAGGATATAACTAACGAATGAAGGAAGGAAGGCGGCGATTCAAAAGTGAAACTGTTTTTAATTACGGTGTGCAAAAAATGCGCTCCCCTCTATCAATTAGCAAAATAAAACACGAGCCTAGAATGATAAGCACCCGTTGTATTAAACACGGGCCAGTCCGGTTTCCCTTTCTGGGTAAAAACACGCTTTCCGTGCGGCGTGCTTCTTCCAAACAACATCTCCGGAACTGGTGGGTCAGAGTCGATGGCAAGGCCGAGAAATTCCCGGGGTGCACACAAGCGGTTTTTTTTTTCATAAACAATAGCTTATCTACAGTTAGGCGCGGGGCACATTTTAATACTTAAATACGGTTACTGTAATGCTGTAGTAAGTATTTTAAACCTTAGTTTGAAGCCTTGTGATAACATTGTATTTTTAATCCATAGAAACACGTGGGGGAGGGGAGCTGTATGCAGGCACGGCCGTGCAGAACCCCACCATTTTATCAATACCCAATTGGTTGTAGTAGTCGACGTGCTTATAATATAGCTGTTTACCTTGGTGTTTAAATTGCACCTTTCGTTGCTGTTTGTGTTTGTATGGTAGTTTAAACAAGATTTTAACCTTTTGTACTGTCTCCAACATATCTTCAAAGTATACAAGGCTAAAGGTAACGAAATAAATACATACAGTACAATAGATCACAAGGCTGACACACTAGTTGTAGGTTGTACCGTTGTTCTTGACATTAAAATAAAACGAATAAAGAAATAGGTGGATGAACAAACGGTACCAATACTGCCTTCCTCCTTCCTGTGCAGTGGAATGCATTCGTCTTTTGCAAGGTGTTTTTGTTCAACGTGTGGCTTTTTATGATTTGACAATTCATAATCCTTAATTGAATGGTTTTTTTTTTTCCTTCAAAAACATTGTTGCAAAATGTATTTATGCAAATATTGCTTGTTGAAAAGGTGCTCAAAGCTGGTCCACTTCTGCACTGGAGTTTCAATAGTCTGGGATATACTGCATTAATCCTGCTCCCTGCCTGTTGTGTGTAATATGTATATACCAGCGGGACTCAACAGAAAAGAATTAACTCCAATAAATATAACATTTAAATAAACAAAATTCATTCAAAAGTTGTGCATGCTGATGCACTGGGGAGGCCAAATCAAGACTGATCCTCAGAGCCAGCATTGCATGATAATATAAATACAAGTTTATATAAGATATTAATTAGAATTAATAGATTTAAAGATAAGTAAAAATGATGTCACAATAAATAGAACACCATTACATCATGTAAGAATAAATCATGGATTTGAATATAAACTAACAAGTAGTTGTCATGATGCCAGACACCTATAAATACCTCCAATAATTTGATTCAAACACATGCTCCCTTAAAGATATGTACAACATATTGAAACGTTGGGCAGCTGGCTCTTTGATCTAATATATATATATATATATATATATACACACATATATACACAAACAAATGTGTAGTGGGCACAAATGTGAATTGTGAAAGAATGTGGGAAACTGCCAACTAGGAATTAAAAACTGAGATGTTGAAGTGGTAAATGATCAAACTGAAAACATGGCTTGTATGGTGCATCAATCACCCCACACCTTTGTAAACAGGGCAGGTCCCAGCTGAACCATGGGGGATGGGAGAATCTACGTGGGGAACCTTCCAGCTGATGTGCAGGAGCGTGACGTGGAGGATCTCTTCTACAAGTATGGGAAGATCCGGGACATTGAGCTGAAGAACAACAGGGGCACCATCCCTTTCGCCTTCGTCCGGTTTGAGGACCCAAGGTAAGAGTGCTGGGGGGTGAGACATGAGGGGCTCTGTACAGTACATTGCAAAGTGTCAGGCTTGGTCTGGTGGTTGTTGCAGTCCATTCAGTGATTGGAACAATGACCTGGGCTGGGATAGAGCCACAGGATGGACGTCACTGGTCTAACATTTGGTATCTAACTAGTGCAATGGGAATTCCTTAGTCTTGGAGAGGGATGTAAACATTTATGAGAATACATTTGCAGTGGTAAAAGGAAATGGGAAGGGGAGCAGCCAGTAAACGTATTTTCAACAACACCACTTTTATAATGAGAACCGTTCCTATATCTTGTTAATCATACAACCCATGCAGTGGATTTAATTTATTTTTCCCCTCTCTTTAGGGACGCAGAGGATGCAGTGCATGGAAGGAATGGGTATGGCTTTGGAGACTCCAAGCTGCGTGTGGAGTACCCACGTTCTTCATCCTCTAAATTTAATGGCCCTATGGCGGGGGGAGCTCCCCGGGGCAGGTTTGGACCCCCGTCTCGAAGATCAGAGTTCCGGGTCATAGTTACAGGTGTGTACTTGAATTGATGGGATTCATCTTCTCCCTGTCTTTGAAACTTCTTTTGCATGGACATTTTTAAACTGCAGGCTGTGCAATTGTTCTTCGGTCTTCTCGAGCAACTAGTTGGAGACATATCTAGCCAACAACCACTTCAACAGGTCTACCTGACTTCTAGGCACTTAAATACAAATGTGTTGGCACAAGAGAGGGGCTCTCATGGAATTGGTCTCTTCACCCCCCCCCCCCCCCCCCCAGGTTTACCCCCGTCTGGGAGCTGGCAGGACCTGAAGGATCACATGAGGGAGGCTGGGGACGTGTGCTTTGCTGATGTGCAGCGTGATGGGGAGGGTGTGGTGGAGTTCTTGCGTCGGGAGGATATGGAGTACGCACTGCGCAGGCTGGACAGGACCGAGTTCCGATCACACCAGGTCAGTGGAAATGTCATGCTTGCTGTGTGAGGCACATGCTGTGCTTTGTCAGCCTATTCAAAGCAGTTAGTGTCTTGGTTTTTTATATAAACCATCTACAAATGATTTTTGCATTTAGTAATATTCACCTTTCTAATACAAACAAACTATTTAATAACCCATAACTATTGGTCAAACACAAGCAATTCTTCTAACGTTTTATGTATAATATTGGTTGGTGGGGGGCAGATTAAACATTAATTTTTCAGTTTTGGAAATGGGTTATTTGCTAGTTCTGTATGGGGAGTAGGATACAGGTTGTTAACTTATTTACTAAATAAAAGCTTATTCAAACCCAAGGACGTTGACCCTAGTGTTTTAGCAAAGTTATTGTATATACAAGTATGAGTCTTTCAGAGGGTTAGACTTTATAATCTGATCAAATGATACATTTCCACTGGATACAAGCGGCTAGTCCTTCATTTTTAATTACCCTGACCCTGCTGTGTTAACTGTGAGTCCTCTCCTGACCTGCAGGGGGAGACGGCTTTTATCCGAGTCCATGGCGAGAGGAGTTCAAGCTGGGGCCGCTCCCGGTCCCGGTCTCGCTCCAGATCTAGGGGTCGATACTCCCCGTACCAGAGCCGGGGGTCTCCTCGCTACCAGTCCCCTCCGCCCAGGCGACGCTCTCTGTCCCGTCACAGCCCCCCCCCAGCCCGGCAGCGCAGCAGCCCCCCACCCCGCCACTACCGGTAAAGAGCAGAAGCAGGACGGCAGCAGCTGGAGGGTGGCTTTGTTTTTGTGGGAGAAGGGATTTTTTTTTTTTTTTTTTTTCTTAATTTTATTTTTTTGGGGGGGCTGTCAGTAATTTACATTCCACTATCAGGGTTGTCCCTCAGAGGCTCCAGTCGCTATCCAGGAGCCAGATATCTTTCCCTTTAGTTTGCTTCAGAGGTTGATTTGTGTGTGTATAATAGATTGCATTGCTTTGACCTCTATGGATATCCAACGTTTTGGAATAAAGTATCACAGCTTCTGAAATGGACACAGGTATGGGACACAGAACTCTCCCCTCTTAGAATCTGGCGTTGTCTCATTTTTAGGACAATCCTGTCTCCTGGATGGTGGCTGTTGGCTTCTGTCTCTAGACACTGAAGTGCTGTGTTATATTTTAGTTTTTTTTTTTCTTTTTAAATAAAAAAACAAAACATTTTTAATATTTCTCAAGTTTTTTTATTTGTACTAAAGATAAATGTTTAGGGGGTGTAGGTCTGTGTAAGCAGCGTTTCAATTTCCAGTAAAAGGAATACAGCAGTCCGTTTCATATCTGGACCAGAGTTAGGGCAGATATGTAAAAAGTCAGATAAATGAATCCTGATTTAAATACCATTACACAACTGTAACAATTACTATATTTACACAATTATTGTTTTGAGATTCAGCTTTTATTAGGGAGTGCCCCTAAATCCCTTGTTTACAAAGGTACAGGGTATTAATGCTTGTGACAGGGCAGCCATGTGGGTGCGTGCAATTGCTGCTGAGTGACAGGCAGGAGATCGAGACGGAGGTTGAAATTGATACGCCCCGCAGGCAAACAGGATTTATTTACATATCAACACACTGAACCGCCCAGGCGACACTACCAGCAACGGTAGCATCCACACACACACACGTTGGTAAACTGCAGCTTCTTTAGCCCAGTTGGCTTTGGTTTTGCCTATACCTTTTTTTATACCTGCTGCCCTGCTGGAACACACCTACCTGCTGATTAGATTCCACACCTGGTAATCACACACAACAGGCAGGCTCTCCCAGGAGCGTCAGGTACTTCATTAATTACAATAAATCCACTCTACTTAGAATATGCATTTACACAAAAAACCCTCTTCATGTGAAGGGCTCCTGCCCTGCCACAGTGCTGTGTACACTTGCAATGGTGTCTGGTCATTTACACAGTAGCAAAATGCATAGGTTTACGCGGGCGGGGGGGGGGGGGGGACAAAACGTGCTTTTGCTTTCCTGTAGCCATGTTGCATTAGCGCTGTGCATGTGGGTGACGTTGCTGAAGAGCTTGATGACGGTGGATAAACACGACGGGCAGCTATGGGATGGGCAGGTACACAGCGGATTACTCTACACGTGATTTGCTCACTAATAAAATCTGTTTAAGAAAACCGCTAGGATTGTGTAGGAAGAACCTGCAGTTTTTATAATTATTTTTAAAGATTAAATCACACAAGTTGGCATTTATCAATTACATTTTTTAAGTCAATTAATGAAATCTGGCTAAAATAAATATTGAACAAACGCTAAATAAACACCTTTTTAAAAATAAAAAAAAATCTGTCTGCCCTGGTATTTATTTTTTTAATGTAGATTACATTTTGTTCTTTACTGAAGATTTTGGAAAAGACTAATTGGTTTAAAAGAATGTTGAAATTACAACCCTTCATTGCTGTATATTTTATTTCTGCTTGGATGTGCCACTGATGGGAGTCCATCAGTTGCTAGCAGTTTCTATCAATGAACGGGTATGCAGCCTGGATTCACGAAGCACTGGATACCAGCAATCACTCCCTTTTCTTTTTCTTTTTATTTAGTAGAGTCTTTTTTCACTATACATCTGGATTTTTTTTTTTTTTTTTTTACATATTAATGTATGGGACATAATACATTTGTGGGTTTTTCATCATAGTTGTCCGATATCTGTTGCATGGGTATTGTACTGAATTTGAACAGTGTAATTGTCATTCCTCTGCTGGATAAATTCCTAAGATGATTAACCTTCAGACTAAGTTGCCTGAATGCAGAAACTTGATTCTGGATCCAGTCACAATTCAGAGTTCTTCAGTAAACTGCTTCTTTCATCTCGTTCTGGTAGGGGGATGTTCCCTGAAAGGGAAACGCCAAGCTGTCAGTCTGCTGGGAATTTGTTTTGTATTGCATGGCAGATTAGTCTGGCTGTATCCTTAATTACACATTCAAGGTGTTTGTAAACACATCTAATTCATTCTGTAAATGCTGAAACAATTACATTTAAAACAAAACAACAATGCAGGAAGCATTTCTTATTTAATTCTTTTTTATAACTCCCAACTATTTCTCCTTGTGCTGGATTTCTCACCTGGTGGGGCCACAAAGTATTCCTCCACAGTGCGTCTGGAGGTACGTAGCAGCTGTTCTGCACAGTCCCCTTCCCTCACACAGTCCTGCTGCAAGTACAGCTGCCTGCAAGAGTACCAGGTATACATTTTAGTGATGAACAGTACTGAGCAGTGTACACAACACATTGAGCAATTCAACGGACACTGCAAAATTCGGTTAAATCAATTGAAATATAAAAGGTCCTTGTTTTTCACCTGCCTTCCTCGAGCACCACATTGTTATTCAATAGTCATACCAGGTGTAGTCTTCCACTACCTCTTTCACACACTTGTGTTCCTCGCTGCACCTCTTACCTGTCCTCAAGCACAGAATCCATAGGCTCCACCCCCTCAGTGTCAACAACATGGAGCTGATCAGCAAATCGGATTGCTTTCTCCAGCCTAGCCACACCCTCTTGGTTCCTGAAATCCACCAACGCTAGACGCTCCAGTCGATCCACAAGATCTGGGGACACCCTAGTAACCTGGGGAGGGGTGCAGTGTCACCATTGCACATACAGCACACATCAGTACATGCTGAAGTGGTCTGTCTTCACCTACGTGCATAACAGACCTAGACAAACTAAGCCAGTTACTTACAGTTGAATGGATGTCCTGATAATGATAAATTGCAGGTTTTATTTGTAAATGTTGAAAACATAATAAATGCCATATTTGCATTTGTTGTCCTTTTTAACTACATTCTTCTTACTGCTGAAATGTTCATTATAAGGGCCATTCTGTGTCCCCACAGTGCAAGTGGATTCTGAATGCCTCAAGAGCAAACCCTTACCCAATCAAATAAAGCATTGTTTTTCTAATACACCATAACATCATTTTCTTGAGCTTTTTATACATGAAATAAATATCTGAATCATTACTATCTAGATTAAGACCAAGATAGTTCAGAAATGCTCAGAATTTATCAAAACAGTAATTCCATGAAAATGGACCCTACACTGGTATGTCAGTCCCCAGTAGTTTGATCATCAAACGGTCTTTAGTCTAAGATGACTTGTTTAATCCTCATAGGGTGTCTCATAGCCAGTGTTGGTAACAGTATAATTAAATAGCCTTATCCATTCAGGTTATTATATTTTTAGAGACGCAGACCTTACCGGGGGAAGCTGGCTCTCGCTAACCGGTTCCCATGTCGGGCTCTGAGGCACCTGTAAATAAACAACACAACTGTAACTGAGACCCAGAAGGTTCAAAACCTAAAATGACTCTCCAAACGCAAGAATATATTATTATACATTCACTTTTAGATTAGATTTGCGGACCTTAGACTGTTAGTATCACAACATCACAATTATAATAGATTATATCAAGGCTAAACCTATTATTACAATTTACTTAAGGGGTTAACAAATGTGTAGCTTTAAACTTTTAAGAGATATAATCGGTTTACGTTCAGTTTTACAGCTTGCTTACCTTTGTTTTGGAACCGTCAGTGGTGGAAGCTGTGTGATGTAACCGACAGCACAAACGAAGACTCCAGCCCCCTGCAACAAACTCTCCTCCAGGACATCTAAGAACTCCACACCGCGGACTGGCAGGCCTCAATAACAACTTCGAGCGTGAACCGCTAAAAATCAGGAATCTCAAAGATTTGGATGACATTCCAAACACTACTCCAGTATATCATAAATAAATATATTCAACACATCACATCCATATATATATTCATTCATTAACAGGATCCTAAGTTTCCCTACTAGCACGTTTACGAGAAACCATGCAGCAGTTGAGCGACCCCTAGCACAGATTGAAGTAGGGCAGGATGTGCTTTTAAAATAAATATATAAACCGATGTCCACACTTGCAGAACAGAACGAATTCTTGTAATGTTTCTTTTTTCCCTAATCGTTTGCTCTCAACGATTTTACTCTAGAAATATTTAAACATTACATTATATTGTGGGATATATGGACCCCTTTCGGTACTATATGTCAGAGCCCGGATAGCTCAGTCGGTAGAGCATCAGACTTTTAATCTGAGGGTCCAGGGTTCAAGTCCCTGTTCGGGCGGTTCATTTTTATAAAAACAAATAAAACAATTACAATATCATACAAAAATCGATTCAAACTTCTATAAAATACATTCTCAACTAATAATGCACAATATTCAAGTGAAAAAACAATCTGAAACCGCTTGGGTTACATTTCACAGCAGTACTTTAATTTCTCCACAAGGGGCTGCAGTTTTACAAAGACAAAAAAACTCAAGGGCTGTCAAACTCAAACCTTGCGGTCTTTTAATGAGAATCACAAACACAAATAACATGTTTACATTTAAGAGTGCCTTAAAGAGGTCAAGCACACTTAATTTTTAAAATATTGATGCTAAATGATAACAGCAAAAGTACCAGGATGTGACACATGACTGGCTGGCAGGCTATTTTACAGCATAATGATATGCAAAAGAAAAAAAACACATCACAGCAGCAGCAGGTAACAAACCTTTATTGGTGAGAAAAGTCACTCTACACACACACACACACTCCCATCTCTCACATCTGGACAAAACTGAGATCGCTAGTAATTAAATGTTAAAGGCATGGTAAGTGCAGGCAATGTTTTATTATATTGTTTTGTTCCAGTTAGCAAATAAACATGTATTTATCAAAGCACCATTAGATCCTAAATCTGTCCATACCTATTCTGTTAAAAGCGAGAGTGAAAGCGCCGTTGTTCCAGCAAACCAGAAATATTAAATATTGATTGAAACACCTAGCTCTCGACCTAATGCCAGGACACTACTGAACACGTGTCCTGCACCTCTCAGGATGCAAGGCATTGCTGATGAGACCGTGTAGTTCACCGGTTTATCTCCAGCAGATAAACGAGGGTTTTCTAATAAAACGTTTGATAATATCCAAAACTGTGCATGTGTGATGGTGTAATGTAAGTGCTGTGTGAAGTGGATTGCTGTGTGTGTGTGTGTGAGATCGGGGTGTGTGTGTGTGCAGAACATTTGTTTGTGGTACACTAATATTTTATGTAAAACATTATCACAAAAACACAATCTGAAACAAAAAATAAATAAAATCAGAGTTAACATTATGTGTACAAGGACTGGGAAATATCAATTACAAATGTAAACAACCCAGACAAATAACACAGCCTGTTGGTAAACAGACACCAAGGAACCAAATCTTAAACAGGATCATAGAACATTGCAGCTTTGAAATGGGGACGACTCCAAATCCGGGCTACACAATAAAAACGACATTTAATAAGCATTATCTTTACTTTCTATTTTTAGAAACAGTCTCGTATTGTTCTGTTTGAAAGATCTTGGGTCCACAACACAGCAGGGCTCCTCCACAGAGCGTCAAAGAAAGAATACATGGTCCTATATAGGGGTCTCACTATGATTCTATACAGCTAACATTATGTACAAAACAGTATTTGCATTAACAACGTTTTTCTTCTCGATTCTTCACATGCAATTAACAAGACCTAACAGGACAGTCTTTACAATGTTTTAAACCCTGAAATCAACCCATTCAAACTGATGTCCACTGGGGCCAGTCTGGAGGACTGGCTTGCTGAAATGTTTTGCTGGGGGTCGCTTAAATGTCAAAGTCAACTTCCAGGTTTCTCCTTGTTGGGTCCCATGAACTCGACCCCTTCAATCGGGATGTCCTTGTCTTTGATGGCTTTCTGTAATTGGATAAATACATTGAAAATCAATTACGGTCACAATAACGGCAATTCTTATAAACAACGACACTGAACAGTAAGCAATGTTAACGCAGTCCACGATTATCGATGTGGGTGTGTTACATACAGCAGAACTTGCTGTATATATTTTTTTAATGTGGTCGTTCTTGGCATTCGGTACCTTGTGAGCAAGTCTAGTATCGACACAAAGATAAGCATTTTTTTTAAGCATAAGGTTAAAATAATAGCTCCGATGCTGTGAAGTGTTCAATAATAACCGCACTGTTTACCTGCACACACTGTTGGTAGTTTTTGAACATTTCAATGCAGGGATCGCCGCTCCGATCTCCCTTGAGAAACTTTTCTGCAAACCAGCGGTTAAAACACTGATCGTATTCCCGTTTGAGCTCCGTGCATCCCTCCCCTACACTGTTCATCCTCGGGTACAAAACAAGAACACACACCAACAGACACTTCCGCAAACCGCAGTTACCGACACAATCGAAAAGGGCTATTCTCCCTCTCCCTCTCCACACAAATGACCTTTCAAAATGAATGGAATTCCCTTCCCCAGGTGAATATTCAATGTAACCTGGTTAATAAATCTACTACGTGTTTATAGTGGGGCTTTTTTACCAGCTAGAAAACCACGTGGTGTGTAAAGTGACCTCTAGCGGAGAGTCTCTTTGTTATGACGTATAATGGATCTCCGGTTGCATTAAAAGGGACAGAACATCTACAGCGGGTGTTTCTTTATGAGGCACATTCGTATACATTAAACAAGCGTTTATAATATGAATGCTATTAAAGGCGTACAATAATATAAAGGCAACAGACCTACAGTGCTACTGATCAATGTCTGCCTGTCATCTTCCTGCATTTTAACAACGTGTTTACTGTATCAAATGCAATGATTAATATAACTGTACACCCCAGCTAGTACCTGTTGCACGCCTATGAAGCCCTCCCGTAAACTTGACCTCTTTAATGTTCCTCCGGGCCATGCTTCTCCCGTGTTTAATGTTCATGGGTTGTCTACTCCCATGTATGTTTGTTAAATGAAACTACATTCCTTGGAGTCTTTGTGCAATATATTACCACTGCTAACCACGTCTAAACACGTCCTTGTCTCTCATAGCATCACTACATCTTCACAAGCCCTGTCTTATTGTTTTACCGTTGAGCTGATTTTTTAAAATATAATTATTTTCACTCCCTTTGCAGCAAAGCATTTCAAGTAGGGTGACCATATGACTCCATGTTCAAAGGACCAGTTCAGGCTTTTAAACTTGCACCACAATGCATTCTGGTAAGTGTAGTCCAGCTGTAAATTGTACCAGAATGCATTGGGGTGTGAGTTGAAAAGCCTGGACTGTCCCAAACTGTCCCAGTGAACATCGAGTCACATGGTTACCCTAGCACAGGGTTTCCCAATCCTGGTTCTGGGGCCCCAGTGTGTCTTCTGGTTTTCATTCCAACTTCAATTGCTTAATTAAACCCTTAATTTAAATAATAATGTGCTTAATCGGACCTTTTAATTGTTGTCAGCTCCTAAAAAGTTGCCTTAAGTTACTTATAAAATTGTATAGTTAACTTGAAATCTCCAACTGTTTAACCGCTGAAAACAATCTAAAGGCCTACTTAAAGTAATGGATAGTTCAATTAAGGAAGTGAGAAGTGAAAACCAGAAGGCACAGTGGGTTCCCAGAACCAGGGTTAGGAACTCTGCCCTTGAAGAGAACGGCTGCTGTGCCTGTGTGGGTAAATGACTGCCATTGTCATCTGTGGCTGCTTGATAAGGACTTGACTGCAGTTCCTTCTACAGCTCCTCTACTCTGTATTAACATTAGTTAGAAAGTAAACTGTGCAGTCTGTTGCCCAGGCGCAGGGACACAAGCCAGCTCTTCCCATCTTGAAAGCAGTTCAGCGATTATGCCACTCTTTCCAAGACAAACAGCACACGCCTGCTCCTACAGACAGCAGCATGGGCTTCCAAAATAAACTTTGTTAAGCAAAACTGAAATTAAAAAAGGACTGATCAATTCTTTAAATAAATAAATAAATAAATAAATAAATAATGCATAAAGGGACTCGAAAAACACACACATTGAAATAAGTGAAAAAGCTATTGAAAAAAATAACAATTACATGTTTATTGTTTTTTTTTAAATACATTGACCATTTAATATATACTTATATATTTAGATTTTTGTATATATATATATTTTGTGTTTCTGAACAACCATAAAGAACAAACAACTGAGCTCTAGAAAACACGGGTTGTTGTATTTTTTTTTTTTTTTCTTGTTTTTGGTCACAGAGTAATTAGAGCATCAGAACCTGCACATGTTTCCAGAAGGTTGCTGTGATGGAGAGTTGGACAGCAGTGGTCAGGATTGCTAACCCGTTTCCACATTTTCAGAGTCAAAAACCAGGACGCTTTTCTTTTCCCCTTCAATTGGCGCCGTAACAACCCTGAAGCTGTTAAAATAACTGTATATAAACTCGAACCTTAACCCTATCTGCAAGATCACTGATTTCGGAACACTTCAAATCTTTGCAAACAAAAAACACAACAATAGGCCATCAGGTGGCACGCGTCTCCACTAAATCCAATTTAAAAATTGCTGTTCCAATTTGCCAAATTAAAATGCTACAGTCGATACTGTTTGAAAATCAATGGGAATTGGCTTCTATCGCACTCACACATTGAAAGCACGATTGAGAGACACCCTTAACTTCAAACACTTCAGTAGAAGTGAATTAGACAAACGTTTCGCCTCGTGCTTTCAGCAGTGTGCTGTACTCTGATTAAGGCACAAGTTGAATCGTGTGTCTGCTTCACTTTGTTTCTACTGATAAAGCACTCCTTGCACTGAAGCAAGTCTTCACTAGTAAAGCTGACCTCAAGTCTCTTTTATCCAACTCTCCCCACACTTTGTTCTGTCCTCGTATGCAGTACATGGGAAACCAGAGAGCACAGGGATTCCCTTCCAGCTGTACGGACCTTTTGAAAATGCAACATGACAACACGATAATCTAGCAAGCTGCAGCATGGCACATCTTGTATAGTACAGAGTGCTCCACAGAATAAGGATTAGCACAAAAAGAAACACCTTGTTTCCTTATTCTTCTATTTCCTTTTTAATTCGGAAAGCATAGTTCACTTTTACATCATATATATATTTGTGTTTATTTGTTTCCTTTTATACACAGACACTGGTTAAATATATACCAGATATAATGTTTGCCACAAAAGAGATTTTATATAATATATATATATATATATATATATATATATATATATATATATATATATATATATATATATATATATATATATATATAAAATCTCTTTTTTTAAAATTACAGTACAATTCACAAGCAGGATACAGAGACACTTTCTGAAAATGTACAATAAAATCAGACGAATAAAAAAAGAAGAATAATAAATACATGTCATTGAAAACACTGGCACTTTGAACAGTACATTTATTTTTTCTGACCGAGGATACTTAAAGATGTTCTGCTAACAATACTTTCTCTTTAACACGATGAAATGTGTCTCTTGTGTTTGTGGTAGAGCAGCCGGCACTACAAGCATGCTAGCTGTACTGCAGTGTCTATATCGCAGTAACTCTGTCGTGTAGCAGATTTCTTTTTTTTAACTGAACACATTCATGATATGAAACACGTATTGTTTTTTATCAACTTTAGCTACAAAATGAGAGCTGAATGAGCTGAAAGTTTCCTGAATACCAGAAGGATGCTGCTTAACCAGTCCCTTATTTTAACTGTACTGGAAAGACAAAATCCAGATTACTCATTATAACAAAAACAGCATAAAAACTTATCTGATGATGTCAGAGGAACACATAGCTTTCGTATCTGATGATGTCAGAGGAACACATAGCTTTCGTATCTGATGATGTCAGAGGGACACATAGCTTTCATATCTGATGTCAGAGGAACACATAGTTTTCGTATCTGATGATGTCAGAGGAACGCATAGCTTTCATATCTGATGATGTCAGAGGAACACATAGCTTTCATATCTGATGATGTCAGAGGAAGCTTTCAGAAGAAATACAACACTAGCATAAGATACTGTAGTCCATCTAACTCTAAAGATAAAGGGGATGGACACAAGGTTGTGTGTGAAGGGACTGCTTCTCACATGACTGATTATGCAAAGGGAATCCCGATGCGTTTGCAAGAAATAAAAGCTGCATCTCCCAGTAGGAGATCTGTTTGTCACAATGAGAAAGAAAGCAGATTTGACAGACTTTGACAGAGGGCTTTTTTATCCTGCACCTTCTTTTAGTGAACCGCTAAACATTTTGGAACTTAAAAAAAATAAATAAAAAAAATAAAGCCGATTGATTTTTAACATCAATACAAATAACTCAATACAGGGATCGGAGACTCAGCTAATACAATATAAAGAGCTCAGTAATTGGACACCTATGGGCAATAAATCATTAGCATTATATATAGTGTATTAGAAAACGCTTCAGTCTGCTAGCTGGAAATGACTTTCTAGTTTTTAACCTGTCTGAATCGATCGAACCCACACGAGACACTCTGGTCACAGGCTGCCTCTCCCGACCTATCACTCTGGTACTAGATGTGTTCTGACATTCCCCCCAGCTTGAATGATCTGTCAGTCTCTAAGTGGAATGTTGAAGTGTTTTGGCACATTGTCCTTTCTTTATTAAAAACAGGGTTTCATTTGTGTGATTTACAGAATCACTTCTGCTACCTTTCATTTAGATTTCACTGACATCTCCAGTCGGTATACATTACACTCAGCTCCCCACCTCCTCTCCCTTCATATGTCCAGTGGCACCTCTGTTTAGCACATATAAATCCAGGTGAAGATACACTGTTACCTCAACACAATGATTACATTTGTGTGAAGCTGGGGTGAGAGTATGTGCTTCACTAGAGGATAATATGAACTAGTCTTTCCAGCTTGCATGTCTGCTTTTACAACCTTGTTACAGTGCCACCTAGTGATGAAGGACACATAAAACACGAGATGCCTACGGGAATAGAGAACGGAATTTTCCAGATTCTGCGCACCACTCTCAAATCACTGCCTTGCACTCCACACAAAGGCATGGCGTAGTTACGTTTGTGCAGAAACTCTTTATTCTTGTGTGTAAAGTTTAGTATCACCACTAGATTATCCTCTAAGGAAACACATACCCACCTTATACAAATAAAATACAACACACTATATAGTACTAAGATATTGCCACAAATGTTGAGCGGCAATGGTGAAATCCTAAACTCTGTCTTGGTGGGTAAACACTGAAACAATGAACTAATGACGTTTCTAATTGAACAATAAAAGAACACTCAGGACTGTCCATGAACTGCAATCTGAGGACAGCGAAAGCAACTGAAAGAGTCGCTCGACATGCAGTCTCATCCACAGTCCTTCTCCCTCCCCTCAAATCTGCAGCACTGCTGGACACCCATGTGATCTTTATTGCTAAACCACTTCATGGCTTGGCAGTGCTATAGAACAGAATCCTATTCAGGTACTCTAGAGAAGGAGTTCTCTATAAACCCCCCCCCCCCCCCCCCCCATGCGATGCGATACAGAAACCTGACTGATATAAAACAGGCACCACTGAAGGTCCCCAGCTCTCACTTACTGGATGTTCAGCGATACAGTGTTGCAGTAAAACGTATATAACGGCAGAGGTGGCTAAACCTGGCTCTCTCTGATTTATACAAGGGATCCGTTACTGTGGCCTCTGACGCTGGCGCGCTGACAGTGAACAGAACGAGAGAAGCCGGTGCGAGGATGAAGGATGTGATCATGAGTGTGTTTGTAGAGCTTCGTTGTCGCGCACCCCCTTCACTTGTTCTCGATGAGCGTCTGCACTTTGTAGACCAGGTCCCGTGCCAACGTCAGCACACGCTTGCTATTGTGGTGTTCAGCCATTTCTATACAGAATTTAAAAAACAGAAAATCACTGTATTACATGAATCCTTTCACCAAGAGACCAGCTGGTAAACAATCGCTATTATCAGTTTCTATAAATCCAATATCGACTTTGAATTTATAACAGCACCCATCTGGTAATATCTGAAGCAGTGTAAGGCACAAGGTTTAGTCAAAATTATTCTTCAAGGAAAAACAGGTTAAAAATGGTGTGTTGAAATTACAACGGTTATACTTCGGCTTTCTAGATTGTCAGTGCATGCCAACCCCATATGTTCCAGCCTATATATTCACTTTTGTGTACCAATAAAGGTATCTCCTTACCTGATCTCACTTGATCTAAACTTTATTAGAACCCTCAGTGTCTATTATCCTATTCAGCAAAGCGTTTGTCTCACCGTTGAAGAACTTGATGATGTCGGTGAAGTCCATGTTGTTTTCCAGGATGATGTCTCTGTACATTTCCACCATTGCCAGAGCGATGAAGAGCACAAAGTGGGTCGATGATGTGTGCTTCGCAGCCCAGATAGTCTCCCACACCGAGAACACATCATCGTACACCAGCTCTGCACAAAACACAAGCACAGCGGAGTCCCGGTGATCAACTGCTCTCCTTCATCATCCAGCCCTTCACTACTAACCAACGCACTCCATTCATGGGCACGCTAACACATATTGTTGCTATATTTGAGCAAATGTGTGTTCTGTTGACACAGCATGATCCCCATGCCAGTA
This sequence comes from Acipenser ruthenus, assembly GCF_902713425.1. Lineage (NCBI taxonomy): Eukaryota > Metazoa > Chordata > Actinopteri > Acipenseriformes > Acipenseridae > Acipenser > Acipenser ruthenus. The sequence continues at coordinate 4,018,503 of NC_081199.1, forward strand.
ACTGCTCAGCAGTGCATGGGGCACGGAACATGAATTCACTGTGTTATTAGCCTCAGCTGGAATTCAACATTTGCTATCAAGGCTTATACTAGGCAAGCACCCGTCGATTTAAGGGCAATCGATGTCCTAATTGATACATGTCGGTGAACTGGAGGATGACACTTAAGCAGACAGCCCTGGCATTACCTCGTTTGAAGTCCAGAAGGAACCAGCGGTAGCAGAAATAGAAATGTGTGTAATCCCCATTCTGGTGCATCAGCTCAAAGAGTTCCGAGTCCAGGATCTAAGAAACAGGCAGGCGAGCCGTGAGCACGGCACCACAACTCAGTCTGGCTTTTTACTACTTTACTGCTATATTTCTATCAATCTGGTCAAACATCAGCACACTAAGATGTATTTATGTTATTTAACTTTTAATACAATCAGAGTAAGTTATCGGGTTAAAGAGAATTTAAAGAGCTAAAGAGAATTTAAATAACAAGCAGATGCCAGTTAAAAACGCTCCAATGTATTTTTACAGTAGCCTGTGCTCAAACGAGGGCAATGGCACTTAATGTGTTAAAAAGGGCAAGCGCAGAATCCAGGCCTCCTCCTCACCTGGATGAGGGAGCGCATGTTGGCGAAGTGTGTATCCATGGCTCCTCCGTGAGGGAAGTTGTGGTTCATCCTCTTCATGAGCTCCGTGAAGCAGCTGAAGGCCATTGCCTCTAAAACACCAAGCAGAGACACTCTGAGGGGGCTGCCGGGGGGCCGGGGGTAGTGTATTATTAATAACAGATTACTCATACTCATACCACACAGGGCACTCACCGTCATCTAGAATGACCAGCAGGGGAGCTAACAGGTCGCACATGCCTTGCACATACCCAATCTCCAGGTGCTGCCAGATGTAGCTACCAAAACAAACCCCAAAACATCAACACAGAATGAATGGGTTAGAATTAGAATGCAACGTCCATAGAATCATTCAAATAGATTGGGGTCTTTCCCACTGATCTAAATAGTGACCTAAATCTTGCTGAATAATAGGACCCACCCTTTGCATATTTTACAGAGGCACATGTTACATGTGTGATTTTCAGAACCTTGATACGCAAAGGGCCCTGTATTAATAATGCAAACAGTGATGATCATTTGATCATCTCCATTGTGTTTGTAACCAGCACAGGTGTGTGTTTGGAGCTGGGATGCATGTATATCAGACGGTTACCCGATGCTACGCTATAGAAAGAAGGGCTGCTTGCTGGAACTGTTACCTGCACATGATGTTGCGCAGTTTCTCCAGATTGGCAGGAGTGAAGTACCAGTAGTTTCGGTCGCACCTCTGCACGTCTTTCTCGATACGGTGCAGGTTGATCGTGTACATGTCCAGCAGCTCTTGCTACAATAAAATGCGAGAAAATAAAGATAAAATGTAATTTTTTTAAGGACGATTGTAGATCGTGCATTATGAACAATTTCTGGGTGATACCTTTTGCATCAGATAAAATATGTATAAAAAGATATATATGCACACTAGCTTTCCAGACCACTTAAGTCTCTTAAGCTTGAAAGTTTCATGAAAAATAAAGAAACGAGCAAAAATAAAAATGAAAGAAAGGTGAGGAAGGAAAGCCAAGGCTCTCACAGAGTAGGTGACCCCGATGGAGGAGACGGGGGACGTGGCTTCGGTTTTACCCTCCGCTCCCACAGCCAGCGAGACAAACTGGGGGAACAGGCTCTCCATTTCAGGCTCCTCAGAAAGGTTGTCCTCGCTGCCCACCAGGCTCTGCTTCTCAGCCTCCTCGTCCACCTGCATCTCCAGCACAGGCAGCCTGGCCACCTCCCCTGGGGGAGGCCCCTCCTCTGAGGGCAACCCAGTGGCGGACAGCAGGTCCTCCGAGCTCGCGTTGGTGGTCAGACTTTTCTCAGCCGGCCGGGTCTCTTCAGCAGCCCCTTTGGAGACAGGAGGGACGGTCTCTTCAGTCACCTGACCCCGATCGGCATCTTCTGTGCCCTGAACTGGAGTCTTCTTGCTGGGGTTGGCTCCCTCTTGCTGCTGTGGTTTGGTCAGTGCTTGCGGAGGCTGCTGTCCAGATGTTTTAGCTGCGGACTCGGTGCCGGCACCGCTGTCCTCGATGCTGAAGCTGCGGTCGGAGAATCCGGAGGTGATGGAGAAGTTCCGGGAGGAAGGGTGTCCGGAATCGGGGGAGCAGGTTTCGTTGGGGACGGCTCCGTTGGGACGTTTGGCTGCCTTGACGCTCTCCTCGGCCCTCACCTCCGTCTCCATCTGCTCCACCTCCTCTGCAGACTCGAACACCTGTAAAGGGAAGCAGTCAGCTCTGGTGATCAGAGGGCAGTGGGAGAAGAGGGCTGAGTTCAAGAGTAATAGACTGTAGATACATGAGTGAGTCTGAATCAGTGATGAGAAGCTGTGTGGGTTCTTGGATGCCGAGTTTGAAAAAGCTAAATTGGATTCTCATTCCTTTGGCATTACAAGGCAGGCAGCGCCTAGTGACTCAACAATTTAAATGAAGATAATCTAATAGCCAGACTTTAGCAATCAAGACTATTGTTATAAATTAGGTTATTTATGTTTTATTTTGGTTGAGATGGCAGGCCATCATATCTGCTGGCAGTTTTTTTTAGCGAGTGCACATGAAGGGACATAAATAAACAAGCAGACAGCAGCCTCTGTAGAAGAAGGGGGTAATTGGATTTTTCAGGAACTCTGCACACATCAAAAGGACGTAGGGAAGTTGAAACAGAGAAAGAGCTTTAAAATGGAGCTGGGTTCTGTGTCAGCCAAAAGATGACCCTGATTTACCAGCAAACAAATAAATGAGACGTAAAAGTAAATCCATTTCCAAGACCCTAAATGCAACATTACAGCTACCAGTACCATAAGAAAACAGAAAGAGCCACAGATTTATTAAAATCTGAAAATTAAAAGGTGTTGCCCTTTATGCATCGTGTTCAATATAACCAATAAGGTTAGATTATAATACCCTCAAGAACATTTGCAAAGAAATGCCCCCAACAACATGGTGCCTTCAGAAACAAGCACCGACAAGATGGGAGATCGAGGAAACAAAACAGAACATAATTAGGAGTTGCTCTCTTCTCCCAGCAACAGCACACGCACATGCAGTTCCCCTTCTGACTGGCTCAGCATGGAGCCACCATCACTAAGCAGAGTGGAGGCTGGTTTACCTGCGTGCTGCTGCTGGAGTCGCTCTGCAGCCGCGCATGGCTCTGTCTGTCCGAGCTGCTGCTCTGGGAAGACTGGCACCGGACACCAGAGGAGGAGAGTCATGCAGAAGAGAAGGAAGATAGATAGAAAGAAAAAGTGAGATTGTAGCTGATTAAAGATCCCGTTCCCCAGAGGGTTGTCAGGTAGAGTAAAAGCTAGTGGCTGCTTAACAAAATGAGTACAGGCTAATGAATATGGCCTCATGTTTGTAGGACTTATCGGTCCTATCAGTCCCCTTGCATAAAGGTATCTATACTGATGTGAACAAAGACTTTCCACATGACAATAAATAGAGCGTCAGGGATGGAAATAAGACTCCTACTGCACAGCAGTTTCACCCATTCCAGTGTATACGTAACAAGCTCAGGTGTGTCTTATTAAAACCAGGAACAGAGGAATGGCTCACACTGCTATGCAATGGGAGTCTTATTCCCATCCCTGCACCGGTATTGTACAGACAAGGCTGCAGTCCTGCGTTTCTCACCTCGTTGCTGACGGTGGAGTCACGGTGCATCATCTTCTGCATCGTGCTGTCCAGACTGGCTCCCGAGGAGCACTTTGCGAGGGCGGCGGCGTGCTGCTCCTTCTCCCGCTGGCGAACGATCGCCTCGCAGCCCAGCCACTCGCTCATCGTCTGCTCATAGCAGGCACGCATCTGGTCATCCACCTGCCGAGGGGAGCCGAGAGGGGCACAGTTACTGGATAGATCGATAGCCAAACCCGTTCATTTTTAACTGCTGGTTTGTTCTGGATATTTTCCCAAGTAGGAACTGCTTCTTTAAGCATCACGCCTTTTTTGTGGATCTCATTTTCTTAAAATAATAAATAAAAGCCCAGATCTTGATTTCAGTTGCCACACGATTTCAGTTTCATTCTTTTTTATTTTTTATTTCAGTTGACACTTAGTGAAACGTTGACACTCAATGTAAATACAAACCAGCACAGACCTCTTTCCGGTCATTCTCCGACATCCCGAACTGGTAGTGCCCCAGCAGGAAGGGCCACACCTCCCTGCGGATTGTGGGTTCCACCCCTCCGAAGTAAACCAGCCGCAGCAGCTCCTGCTCCTCATAAACCTGTCAGGGGATAGTGTAGGGCGTCAAACAGCGGAGGGGAACACAGACAGCACACACACACACACACACACACACACAAGTACAAAGCACAATACAGATACTCTTTGACATTCTGAAAAGTTCCACAAGTATAAACAGACAGTGGATCCGCTTAGCAGGCAGTTATCTTGTGCTGGCTAGTCTGCCAGTGCCGGATGACGGGGGGGATTTGAAAGGCTCCCACCTTACAGTCCTGGAGGTATTTCTGCCACATCTTTGCCGTCAGCCCCCCGCCGGCCTCGTGTGGGACGTCCCGGTCCACAATGGTGTGGTTCACCAGCGCTGACAGGTGCGTGCGCACAGTGGACATGTGACGGCAATACGCAAGCCCTAGAAAACAGCAATATGAATACATAAAAAAACAGGTACAGATGCATTAAACGCTTGTTAATGCTGTTCTTCTTGACAAGTTTTTAAAACCCCACCTAGACCATTGTCTAGACCAAGCACTTTACCCCCACCTCTCTTCTATTAAAACATGTCAAATGCGAGACGTACAGCCGTAGAAAGCCCTGGAAATGATCTGATACTTCATGTTGTCACACAGCATCTTCAGCGGGGCCCTGGAAATGGGAGACAAACAAATAACTTTTCATATTTTCAGCAAATGCAGTATTGGACCTCTCACTACCTCTAATACAGTTCAGCCGGTTTAAAAAGTAAGTAGCGGGGTTCTGAAACCTACAGCTTTACCCGTCCCCATGTGTCGCTACAGTTGCTACAATAACGTACCTGTCATTCTTATTGTCATTGTTAACATCCTGACAACTTTTTACACTTAGAACTTTAAAGTCTGTTTCAAAATATCCACTCTAGTGCACTGATAGTGTAAGGATTATTGCCCACGTTGTCAAACAGGTAAAACAGTAAATCACAATCGGAACAGAAAAGCCAGAGCACTTTACGTTACGTTTTTTAAAATCGCTCTTCCTGCAGATCTCAAACCCCAGTGCACTAGAGCGGCCATTTTGAAAGGAGCTTTAAAGTTATAAGTGTAAAAAGTTGTCAGGATGTTAACAATGAGGGGACATATAACGTAGAACGCTATATTTATCGGAACCCCGCTACTTACCTCTAAGAACAGCCTGGTGTGTTTGAATCTATTTAATCTATTTATTTGGACTTCTCCACTTTTACATGCATGCTTTTCATGGTGGATAGACTAAGACAGACAGGATGCTACAGTGCTCCAGTCCCTACCTTTCATGGTTGCAACCGTTTGGAGGCACTGCGTCTGAGGAGCCATTTTGGGAACAGGAAGAGCAGGAGGACTTCCTGGCAGTGGGGTGCCACAGGGCCGCACCCTGCTCCATGAGGTCCTGCGATACTAAAACACAAATCAGAAAAACACCATATTACTTCAAATCGACATTCATCAAATTGAATGCAGATGGCAAAAAAGCAAACCGAAAAAATTAGAATTAAGCCCAATAAAACTGTGTGAAAATCTTTCTCGTGTTAAAAATCGATCACGACAAGTTAATAATAAGAAAAGAAAAAGTTTGTCAGCATGATTTAGGCTAATAAGCAGATTAAAGGTTGTGAGATTTGTCTGAATTGTATTGGAGGGCGTGCAGTCAAACCTGGATTAACAAACAGTATGAAAGGACCACTGGTTTACAGTAAATCCCAGTCTACATTTTCAATGTTTTAATCACCTACACACAGAATCAAAAACACCCTGAGGGCGTCCCTTGAGCAGGTTGGACTGCTGCTGGAAACGAGAGAGACGGAGAGAGAGGTGATTGGTGGAGACAAATATGCAGCTGATATGAGGAAGCCTGTGATTGGTTGAGATGGCTAGAGAACACACCCTGCGATTGGTCGCTGAAGCAGTCAGAGAAAGCGCTGGGCAGCAGCTAAACATGAGAAAAAAAACAACATTACAGCCATGCTGAGTCCTGCTGGGGTCGGGTGCAGGAGGCTGGCTGCTCCTGCCAGAGAAACTGGAGGAGCGTTTGGGGATGACCAGGATCCGACCGGCAGGAACACGCCTAGGGGGGCGTCTCCGGAGGTTCAGGGAGAGGGAGTGGGAGAGGGAGAGGGAGGAGGGAGGGGGACGAGGGTGATGATGATGATGATGAGGGCGATGGGTAATGGTAACTGGAGGCAGGAAAATGGTAAGAAGCATTAGACGGAAAACTAAAAAACAAAACATCATGAGAACAGACACAACACAGAGCATGTTGAATACATTACAGATTCAAAATGCACAGCACTGGGTGACCAGAGCTCAAAATCAAATTACAAACTCGTCACGCACCATAAAACAGGATACGGAGAATGAGAAAAGCAAACAATAAAACCAGGGCTGCAGAACAAAAGCTTAAACAATATCAATACGAAGACATCTCCACGACATGATGTACAACCAGAGTGCCTAAACAAAGCCCTGCAAACGTGACGTGCATTGATCTGACCAGTGTGGAGGTAACAGTACTAGGGTTACAATGCTCTCCATTAAACTGACTTGGGCTCGTTGTGTTTCTGCAATTCACAATGGGACAAGCAGAGGGATTTTTACCATTCCAGTGGTATTGCCAGTGTACAATCTAGCCCCTGTGTGGCTTGTTATTGTCAGAGAGCATTGTGTTGTAGATGGTTGCTTTAATCTTTTTGTAGTCAATGAATTAATCCAGAACTATTAAAAACACACTCTGAGGTTACAGTATAAGAACCAGTGCTGGGACCAGCATCGATTTTCACGTTTGAATGCCCTTTCAAAATGTAAACTAACATCTGAATATTGTTTGATCTATAATTTGGACAAATGACAGTAAATGACAGTACACCACATTCCAATCTCTCAGGAGTAAAATAAACCTGCTTCCCAATCATAGGAGAGAAACAGTCCTGTACAGTAGAATATCTTTTTGATACAAATCATTTATAAATTCTGCTATATGGACGAATACTGTATGAACATTTTTCCCACTGAATACATTTTAAGCAGTGTTTGATTCAATATTTAGTATTTGTCCCAGCACTAAGAAATGCATGAACCACCAGCACTGAATAGTTGCTAGGCAAAGATGTTGAGAAGGGACATATAACTGAGCCTACCGAACTCGGACTGGCTGCCTGGGAAGAGGATCCTGAACACGTAGTCCGTGGCTTCCTCTTCCTCCTTGTCGGACACAGACTCCGGGGATCCTTGTGGACTTCTGTTTCGCAGCTTTGGGAAAACCTTCCCCTGCGGAGAAACACACAGCAGAGCCTTTCACAGGGAGCACAAGTCAATCCATTTGGGGGCTGCCGCTTTTCATGAAACACCACACAGCAGTGTTGGAATACGAAGGGTCGGCACAAAAGGAAAGCAGTGAAGAGTTGAATCTGGGGTTGTGTTAATTTACTGAGCCTTTAAGCACATGAGTTATTTAAAAAAGTAAAAATCAGGGTTTCCTTGGTGAAGATGCTGTACAGAACAGTTATTTATCAGTGACTGCTGAAAGCCCTGCATGGAGTGTAGTACAGCATACATACAGTACAGCACAGATCGCTTCAGGCTAGCTCATTATATAACGTGTCGGACAGCATTCGTCTTTCAACTCCAATTCCAGCAGCAGCTCGGTGCTCCCTCTCAGTCTTACATCATTACTGCTGGGCTAAAAGACTCCTTCGGTTACAAATATTACTTACAGAAAAGACGAAAACGGACGGGGTAGCCCCTGGGACAATGTCTGACTTTTTTAAACTCCAGAACACGAGGAAGGAATATTTTAACTCGTGGTGGGATCTCATTTAGCGCTGAGCAAATATGTGCAAAGACTCTCAATTCCAGGGATGGAAATAAGACTCCTATTGCATAGCGGTTTGATCCATTCCTGGCTTTACCAAGTTTAATGAGACACACCTGAGCTTGTTACCTATACACTGCGGCTAAACAAGCTCACACATAGTAAAACTCATAGCCTCTACCTTTCCCCGCTGAGACCAGAGCGGAGGGTCAAGCTGTCCGCGAGGAAGGAGCCCGTTCTCCAGGCAGGACAGGAACTGCAGGAGGTGCCCCCCCTTCGGGAATCGCAGGGGGGGGCGCTGGATCCCATCCTGACTCACCAGCACCACTGTCCCACCGCTGTCCACTGAAAAAAACACAGCAGCCCAGCGTTTAAAAGCTATTGCTAAACCACATGATAGTATGGCCGTTGGGCAGAATGTTAGCTTATTAAATACAATGAAAGTTTAACAGTGCGATATTGCAATACAACAATTCGCTAAAAGTATTTCTTTTTTTTGTGTTTGGTAACAGAAAATGGTTTTCAAACTTGTATTTCAATAGATTATACTCTGTTGCCAGGCTTCCTATATATATCAATAGTTAACCAGGACGTGATACATCATTAACCAGGCTGGGATAAGCAGTTAGCCAGGCACTTGTAAGCTGTGCATAGTGAGGCTCCAGACATGTAATACTGTACATGTCAGACCTAACATTAACTACAAATAAACATTATTAATATGTAACCAATAATTGCATGCATGCCACCTTATATAACTTATGTAAATATTGCAACATGTATATATTACAGAAAAATATTTAATTCCACTTGACAGGACAATAACATTCATTGTAAAAAAGATAAAATCTTGCGACCAGTAAATTTGTGTTCCAATCCCCCAGCGACCCGGATAGACATTTATACAAGAAAATCCAATCACAGCAGATGGGGCTCTCTTTTGTTACTTGCAAATGTCAAGGAAGCGGGCGCTACAGTGAATAGGGTAATTAGATGTGGATCTGCAGAGAGAAATACTGTTCTAATTGTCTTTGTGAGAGAAGACCTGGCATCTCTCCTATACTGCTGCATGCCAGCAATATCAAACAGGAATCAAAAAACACATTAGCAGTGATGACTTTTTATATGAAATTGCTCCACGTCCAGATTTTCTTTTGTGACTCTGCGGAGTCTTCTAAGAATACTGGCCGCTTTCAGCTCTGGGATCAGGTTTGAATCTATCTGGGACGACATCTGGCATTTAACAATCTAAACCGTGTGAGCGTTACTGAGTGCACAGTGGTTACCGTGTTTGCCTCCTGCAGGGAGTACAGTTTGCACTATCATGGACTAGCTCTGCAGAGTGCTTTGCAATGACTCTGTTACTGATAAAACATCACATAAACAGTGTGAAGTGTAAAGCTCCCCTCTGTTTCTACAGTACAATGATGCACCAGCAGTTGTGATACTTCAGTATACAGTCATCTTCAATTCAGTTCAGTTGAAACCCATGATTATCTTTGATGCAAATGCACATGGGGGCATAAGGTACATACCCAGCTGGTGACAGTGCAAATACACAATCTCTTCCAGACGGATGGTCATGGCATAGTCCCAGTAAACACTGAAGGAGATATAAATATACATACAGATTCAAAAGCTTCATTATTGTTAACTAACTATCTGCAAGAACTCAAAACACAGGGATTGTCATTATATATTAAATGCATTCTATTTCCTAATTTGAAAAAAGTTTGAATACATAAATAATGTAATGGCAGTGCCAGCTACAGAAAGCTACAGGTAAGACATCTCCACTGGCCAGCCGTGCAAAGGGACATTTCTAAACAAGTCAATGCATTTGTTTGAAAAGAGAAGGGAAGAGCCAGTCTACCCCAGACTGATGAAGCTGGAGTTAAAATGCACAACCCGCTCTGCTTACATTACAAAATAAACACAGTTCCCATTGTCTTAATGGCATATGGGAAATGGAAATCTTCCCAGCACTTAGACTGAGGCTGCCTGTACCAGTGCAGCCGTACACACTCGGACATGTCTTGTAGTTAAATGCTCACCTCTTCTCATAGTCTAAATCTCCCACAGAGCTGTTCATCAGCTGGTTGGGTGTCCACTTCAGGGTCATGATGTCTGCGGTCTGGTGGAGAGACAGGTACCCCGGGATGGCTTCCATATCGTCTCTCTGGTAATGAAATTACAAAATACATCGTGGATGTGATCAACCATACGACTGGTGTCTGATTTACACAAGTGCAGAGACTCCAGTGCTTACTCTATTACAAACAGTGGATCGATTGTGGCTGCCCGATTTAAAACAGAACATCTTAATAGGAATAATATATGATATTGTAGTAGTATAAATATCTCAATAGTGTGGCTCTGAATCCTGTAGTATAAAGATCTCAATAGTGTGGCTCTGAATCCTGTAGTGTGAAGATCTCAGTAGTGTGGCTCTTCAGTGCAGAGATGAGCGCTGTGGTAAACCGCGTGGATCCCAGTGTGCGTACCGGCTGGACCAGGACGTTGTTCTTGCCAAAGAGCAGCGTGGCCCTGGAGTTCTGGTGCAGGGACTCCACATAGTCACGGGCTGAGGGGGAGAGACGGTCATCCATACTACCACTGGAGTGCCTCTTCTGGATCTTAACAAAAGGAACACAATATTTACTCAGTTCCGTTCAATCTCTCCATCTGAAGTCAATATTTGGAGTTAAACAGTAAAAGATAAATTACAGGAAGTGTGATTACAGCATCATTACTAAATTAAATAAGTCATGCCGTATCCTTCCAGCACAGTGGAAGATAAGACCCTTTATTCAAAATCTATTTCTGGAAAGAGGAAGTGACATCTTAGGTAACATTATGACTACCAATAGGAGTGAGTAAAACGGCACTAACGAGGGATTCAATCCCCTGTATAATAAGGAACATCAAGAAGGTCCACACATGATCTGGATGCACTGCAGTACACAGCGTCAGAACAAGGACTCTCCTCAAGTAAGGGACTAGACCACAGAGGTTTACATAATGTCGTGTTTAAGGAACCGCAGAGATTGTGCCAGGGTTTGAAGCTGCAGTGCGCACTCACACAGAGAGCAGGGCGCTTGGTGGGAGAGTCCTGCCGGCAGTGACCGCTGTGAATGCGGTGTCTCTGGACCAGCTCGTCTGCAGAGGGGTCCGTCCAGAAGTGATCCGCTGTCTTCATCTTGGTGTACTCCAGGGCACAGGGGCCCACTGAGGGAGCAAATGCAAAGGCATCATTGATACACCCACAGCAAGGAGATGGGGCATGAGGGGCTGGTTTAACCTAGTTTGGGAATGATCAAGAACTCTTTAGTTTAAAGCCAAGATCACACTAAAACAACCGCTTGGATTAAAACTTGAATCTCTTGGCTTTATTCATCTAAATCAACACTGTCTCTCAGCCTTTCGGGTCTAGGTAAGGACTAGATCACACAGTCCACCAGTGCCCCAGCTTTAACTACTAGACTACATTGCTTCACAGTCCAGCTACAACCACAAGGCTCCTGCCTTCAAGTCCTAAAGCTCAAACTACTAGATCGCACTCTCTGACTCTCGATCGTTCAGCCCCCCACTTGGCCCCCCCACTGGGCAGAACTGCCTCTATGTGGCAGGATATACATCTAATAGAACTGTTCAATGTTACCCAACAAGGATGCAAGTATTGGTCCGTCCACTGGGTCCATCAGCACAGCCTCCTTCTCATAGAACTTACTGGGGAAAAAAGAATGGCGCACAATAAAAAGTCACTTGTTTTTAAAATGACTTGCCTGTCCCCGTCCCCCCCCCAAAAGAGATCAGACACAGCGTTGAGGACACCAGTGTGCCTCACTAATCCCCCCCCCACCCCACCCCACCACCCCATACACCGAAACACACCTACCTGCTGTTCTCCACTAGGTAGTGGACGATCTTGTCCAGAACTTTTTCGATGAGGGCTGTGCGGATCCATAGATGTTTGATGACCTGAGGAGGCACGCAGGGCAGTTTCTGCAGCTTCCGAGTACTATCAGGATTCAAGGGGATCTGGTTCCTCCTGCAGCAACAGGATTGAAAAACAAAGTAAAAGAAAAGAGCAAGTCCAGCAGGCCCCCCATCTCACTGGTTACATCTGGTTTTAAACAATGCAGGATTTAGAAGCTCTACCAGTACAGCACCTAACAAGCAAGCTGTAACAATCCCTACTAATATGTATTACAACCTCATTCAGGCCCTGGGACCACACATGTGGAGATGTGTTTTAACTCATTGAATAATCTCATGGTCCATGCAATCGTAACTCATGCAATTGTATCAGTGGCGGTGGAAGATAAACGTATTTACTTGCTCTCGATGATCTGCTCCAGCTCCTGTGCCTTCCTGCAGAGTTCGTCAGCCAGAGGGAAGCTCTTCCCCACCTTCATGAACAGCGCTGCGATCTTGTTGCTGCGGAGGAACCCGGCAGCCCGTCGCTTCAGTCCGTGCAGCACACACGCTTCCACCGCAGCTGAGAGGGCACCAAACACACACCCACAGACACTCACTTCATCTGAGGGGAACCACTGACATCACAGGAGAGGGGCTGGACTGATGCTGCTCACGTGAAGAAGTGTGGAAGTGATCACCAATTAAAATAATGTCCTCTGCACAACACAATAAAATATAGTTATATTGTCTTTCGTCAATAGCTACTTTGAATTATTTGCCACTTTTTGCAAGGTGTTGCAAACGACTCATTTCCCAAGCAACACAGTCGCGCTATCAGATGATGGTTCATGACACAGAAGAACACATTAGTCTACGATTCACTCTTTTCTGTACAGAGAAAGTTAACTGTGAAGTTCCCTTTCCTGGTAAATGAAACCCATACCATGCTCCTTCCCTCCTTCACAATCAATACCACCCTTACAATATTGTTAATGTAACAGCAGAGTGATCCAGCAGTTTACCTGCAGCCTAGGGCGTTAACCCTTTAGTTCCTAGCGCACACAGTTGTGCAGAGCAGTTTGATCCATTCTTGGTTTCACTACGAGTTTAATAAGATTCACCCGAGCTTGTTACCGATACACTGTGGCTGATCAGCCTCATAGTAAAACCTGGAATGAGTGAAACTGCTATGCAATAGGAGTGTTCTTTCCATCCCTGAATTAGGAATGCAAATCCCTTTTCTAAATGACTTCATCTGAAAAGATCTTTGGGCAGAGATTGCTTAATAAGCTAACAGGGAGTTCAAGATGAGTTCTCATCAGGGTCTGTGAAACAAGCCTTAAATGTGCATCAGTTCAGGCAATGGGATGCAGAAGCTCCGATAGTATAACATTTCCATGATGATCGACTGCATCGCTCAGGAGAAGCAAGGAATGGGACAAGGTCTTTTTTGGTGCTACAATGCAGTGCAAAACAGACTTGATGCATGGCACAAATGCATCTCTGCTGCATATCTGTGTAGTTATCGAAAATAATCATTCTGAATGTAGACGTTCTTTATGAGACATACGCAACTGTGAAGTATGACTGTGCACATACTGTGGCTATGTCAAATGCATCTTCTGGTTTACTAACCTAAAAGGACAAATCCCTTTAAATTTCAGTCTGTACCAGTACTGTGTTTTTGTTATTACAATGGAGCAAAAAAGGCAACATTAATAATAAAACCCTTCTACTGGCACAAACACCATTGAAGTTACATAATTACTCTACAAAAAACTGCAATAGCAGGTACACTGAAGCCCAACTGCACAGGTACATCAATGTGAACTGGAGGTTCCTCGTATGGGGAATACACAACAAGCAGTTACAATGTAAAAAAGGAATCCAGTTCTGATTGATATGTACAGAATGAGCTGCCCCAGACTTTCAGAATGACTCATTTACTTGACATTTCTCTGCTGTCACCAGTCAGATTAATCATCTATACTATCTTTCTATCACAAGATAAAAATCCACAGTTCCACATTCACAGTGCGAGGAGCAATGCACCTCATCCAGCAGGGCTTCATTTAGTTTTTTAGTGTGATTGCTCCTGACAAAGTAAAACAATAACACAATGACAAAGTAATGCTTGTCACTCATTGTAACGTGCAGCGGTCAAACTGCCCCTTTATCCACAGCAAATAAGAGATGAGGAAAAGAAATGTCAAGGTCAAACAGAAAATGGTACAACTGATTCTTACAGAACGATGCTGGATGCTGTTACACAACTGCCCACTTAATTGCACGCTATCATTTAACAATTGGTTTCCTTATTATCTTGAATGAAGTATGCCTTAGAACACCTGTGCAGGAACGCTATCTTTATTCTAAGACAGGGTGATGCTGTGCCTGTTCTGTCTAGTGTACTTAATTACACCCACACCCAGAGAGAGAGAGAGAGAGAGAGAGAGAGAGAGAGAGAGAGAGAGACTGCTGCTGTTGCCATGGAAACCCCACCTGATGGCACCCAAGAAGAAGACCCTGAGATAGGTACAAGAGAGAGCTGGTTGAGGTTTGGCTTATTGGTAAATTCACCCTGCTCCATTTATACAATTCACCATTCGGTACGGCTATAAACAAATGATTTGTTATTGAAAAACCATGTAGTCTACTGTCCTGTGTAAATAGGGCAAAGCTATACAAACAGACATTTGTTAGTCCACAGCAGTCCTCTTATATATTCTCTACAGCTGACAAAGACTGGTGTGATACAAGCCCACAGTTCAATCAGAGTCCTGGTTGTGTTGAAGCAGGTTTTTTGTAGGTGGGAATGCTAGCTACAACTTCCCACTGCGCTAGACCTTAGATTTAGCCCTCTAAGATCCGCTTACATTTGAAATGCATTTGAAAACCTGGAAAAAACACACAGTTAAAACCGCAGTCTAACTGAAAGACGAGGTGGTTTTCTGTACATATTTATCAACAGGATTTTTTTTTTTCATATGGGTGATGCATTTAATGAACAGATGCTTGAAAATGGTCGAGTGCGATGCTGCCCTATCAATATTCTGTGCAAGTCCACAGAAAGACGCGCCTTTAATGATCTTTGCTGGTACAGATTCAGAGACAGAAAAAGCACTTCTCTGCCCAATGATGAAGGCTTAATGAACAGGTCGTGTGGAGCTTACACAGTGCTTTCAAGCTATCACCACCAGTCAAAACCAGACCAAATACATCAGAGAAAAACAGGAGCTGTTGTAACAGATGGGCCAATAGCCAAAAGGCACCCCGGACATTTCTGAGTGCCCAGTTATCAAGGCTGCTATTGCTGCTCACTCCAACAGACCAAAGATTGAGTCCTCAATTCAATTTATCACAGAGCTAATGACAACCAGCAATTTTTCCAAATAAGCATTCATCACCACCACCCCCCCCCCCCCCAACAAAAGGCAGACACATCAACTATAATAAGTGCCTGCAATTGCTGTGCTCTGTAAGAGCAGCTGTCGTCTGAAGTGAATGACATCAAACCGCAAGGATTATGTACAGAATAGGCCGGCGAGCAGGTGGGGGGTTCTGATTGGGCGCTAAAAATAGCATCGGCCAATGAGGCGTTGCCTGGAGGGTGCAGCTGGTTTGCATCCAGGTTTAAAAACTGTACTTTCTTTTTTAATAAGGGGTTGTTAAAATGTGTACTATAATGCAAATCCTTCCCGAAGAAAGAGAATGCCAGTGCAGCCGCACTAAATACAAAAAACCTACAGTGAAAAGAGCTCAGTGAAAGAGCATGTTTAATGGCGGTGTTAAGATATGTTTAGATCATTAAAATATATCCCACGTTATTAAAAGAACTAATTCAGTTAGCATCAGAGGAATCTGGCATCTCTATTGTGAACCTGGTTGACAGAAACAGCCCATGAAGTTCAGAGTACTGTTTTTTCATGTAAAAAAGGCACCTCCTGTCAATTTCTGTTTGCGTTAGTATCCTCATTTAGTACACTTTGCACACTGGTATGCTACTTTAATAAGGGAAGAAAAGGTGGAGGGCATGTTTTTAACGGTGCCTGCAGCAAAAGGGCAGGCAGCTGTGCTTGACATTTTCACTAATTGTGTCTCCCAACAGAATCAAGCTGAACCCTCGCTTCCTGGGGCTTCTTAAATGATTTAGTAATCACGTCGTCAGTGACTCCCCCGTGCGCTGTCAGAGAGCAATCTGGGTGTTTTTAATCTGCCCCTTTAACAAGGAATCAGCCATCAGAAAGCCCTTCTACTGTATTTACATGCCATCACAAAGGCTATGGGACAAAGCAGATCGCTGCATCAGCAGGCGAGCGAATGCAAGCTACAAACTGAACAAGGTATTATTAAAAGACGTTATTACCAGAGCCATGACCGAGCTTGAAGAAGTAATTCACCTCTTACTGCTGCATGCAGTTTACTGTGTAATGAGCAGTCTGAAATGGAGGCGTGTCGTAGGCTCTAATTATACAACACTCTATAATTGAGTTCCCATTGCAAGACTCTCCAATCTGCAAAGTAATCTCCTGCAATCCCAAATGTTATTTAAACGCCTTACAATTCAACGCTTTTCGTATTTAAAATCACTAGAATTATTTTGACTGTTGCCTCTTTACTGATGAGATGGCTAGGCTCTCAGCAATGGCCACATCAACACAGATTTCAACATGGGGAGGATGAGAGCAGCTCTAGCATCCATTATGCATGTGCACAATAACAAAAAAAGGTGGCATGTTCTCAAGGTCATTCCTTAATAAAAACTAGCATGCAACGCTTGGATAACAGCGTGTGCACTGACCACCTCATAGTCAATAATTAAGTATTTATCACAAGACGCACAAAACAATTATTTGTCAGCTTCAACCCTGACTCTTTTTTCTTTTTTGCCCTCATGTATTTTGCAATGACTGCTGGCATGAGAATGCATTCTTCAAACAACTTTTCACACAATGAATCAAACCCACTGCCTTTACACGGCAGCCCAGCGTTTTAACCATTGAGCTTCTCAAACCTACCTTCTGCATTACTCTGAAGTCTACTGAACCCAGACTTACCACCGGATATACTAAGACTGTCATAGAACCAGCTTCATACATTTTACTCAAAACTGCAGTCATTTCTCCAGTCAAACATTATGAATGGGTCTTTCTGTTTAAATTAGGCACCAACACCTGCTCCATGTATTCAAGGACAGCGCACTAGCAAGCACGCTGCATACTGCTGCTCAGCTCCACATAATAAGCAATATCTTTCTTATCAGCTTTTGGACAGGACACAAAGCCTACCAGATGGAGCATTTTAATAACTAATGTATGTCCTGTTAATCTCTTAGCAATTATTATGTGCAAAATACAGCAAAATTAAAAAATGTATAAATAGCTCCCGGATATTACAGTACAAGCAATATAAACCTGCGTTTTGTCTTAGCAGCTACAATCATTCTCATTCTACACAGAAGGAAGCTGAAAACAGCTGTAATATCTCCCTTCTGTTCTGACAAAGCTGAACCTCTTTTGCTCATATTTTGCAACTGCACAGTTCCTTGAGCCAGGGGAAACAATTGTGCATGACCCAAAACTGAGCCTATAACCATTTAAAACACAAGGGAAAGGTTTATCAAGGTCTGTACACCTGACATGAACCTTCTCAATTGCTTTGTACTGCTTTTGTAACATTACAAGTTTTCACAAGGTCGAAGACTGAATCTTTGCCTAGCCTTGCTCAGATTGCAAGATCCATCTAGGACACAATCCAAGGCGTCTGATTGTCTAAGATAGCACCTCCTTATAAAAGTTTGCCACTGTATGGTATTTTTGCTGTTTTATCATGCTTTTCTGCTAGCTATACTATGCATTTACCACAGTGTGCCATGTTTACTACTATGCTTTACCATACCTCTCTACTCTGGACAATGGTTAAAGTCCAGGGCTTGTAACCAGACGGTCCCCGGTTCAAATCCCACCTCTGCCACTGACTGACTCACTGTGTGACCCTGAGCAAGTCACTTAACCTCCTTGTGCTCCATCCTGCGGATGAGATGTTAAATCAATGTCCTATTGTAAGTGACTCTGCATATAATGCACAGTTCACAGCCTACCCCTGTAAAGCGTTTTGTGATGGTGGTCCACTGTGAAAGGCGCTATATAAAAATAAAGATCATTATTATTATTACTATGCTTTACCATGCTTTCACTGTACTTTATTACATTTTGCTATGCTGTTACTCTGGTACACTTTTATTAAGGATGTTAGGAGAGAGGGAGGTGTGCTGGCTGTAATGTACAGGCAGGGAGAACAGCGAGTAACTGGTGTTTGATCAGCTGGTGCTATTTTTAATGAACCGTGAAAACACCTAGAGCAGAACAAATAAACCAGGCGCTGTGAGTGGATCGCGAGGAGGAAGTTACAGGCAGCAAGCGTCTGCCCACCAGAGCCCATGGAACCAGCAGTGGGTAGCTGCGAGTCTTCTGGAGAGTGAATACTGTGGGAAGGGGGAGTCGAGGGAAGACCCCTCACCTAGAGTACAGCTTTAACCCCCCAGACTCTGTGTCCATCTCTTTCCACTCCAATATCTCCACGGGGAGTTCATTAAGAATTATCGGTTTACTGCACTATTTCATTTTGGATAGATAACAGCTACAATACTTTTAAAAAAAGACTTGGAAAGACATTCAGTATTTTTAAATAAAAAGTAAGTGATTTTGTTTACAGAGACACCTAGTGGGTAGCCGTGTTTGAGGAATCACACACATGGGTCACTTCAGAACCTATTGTGCTATTGGGGGAAATCACTGTGCTGTAGTGGGGTGTCCAGCAGTTTATAAAGGCTTCCTAGATAGGCTCCACTCTATTCCCAGAATGTATGGAATATCAATATACGCAGTTTTTAGCGCCAGGACTTTAAAAATCCCAGAGAAGAATAAGGAGGCAACAGCATCTTAAAATATAATTAAGCACTACTACCTTAAATCAGAATATACCAATACCACCTTAAAGAGACTTCTGTATCAACATGTGAAACACTGTGAACATGATAACATGTATTGCATATGGCTGTACAGTGTTTAATTATTTACATAAGGGAGTGTATATATATATATATATATATATATATATATATATATATATATATATATATATATATATATAAAATCAAATGCAGTTGTTTTAAAAAGAAACTTGATTCCCATGTACTTTAAGAGGTTTACAATGTACTGTTACAATAAGCTTGAAAACCTATGTAAACAGCAAGAGCATAGTTCTGAAAGTGGCTAGAACACTGTTTATACACCAATTATTCAATAATTACTGAATGATCCATATTAAGTGCTATTCATTGTAAAGGCAGCCTTGTATTGTCATGGCTTTTGACAGGTCTACTTGCTTTACTCCAGGCAGCCAGCGCTTTCTCACAGCTGGGGAGTATTTGTTGAAAAGGAGGGGGGGTTGACTTTGTACTCAGCTCTTTCTCACAGCTGGGGAGTATTTGTTGAAAAGGAGGGGGGGTTGTCTTTGTACTCAGCTCTTTCTCACAGCTGGGGAGTATTTGTTGAAAAGGAGGGGGGGTTGACTTTGTACTCAGCTCTAATATAATATTAGCAGCTGGGTAGCTGGCAAGTTGCTGGGCCCTATTAAAATACTCTAGAAAGCACTGGATCAACACCTGCAGCTTTCATAATTAACACATCACTTCAAGGGTTTTCATTTCACAGGAAAAGGGTGATAAAACTGAGCACAAGCATAATAATTATGTCCATCCGTCACTTGATAAAAATGGTAAGTATAAAACGCACGATTGGGGAGATTTAAACAAAACTGAACCACAGCAAATGGGCTTTACATTATTTATATTCTGTTCGTGGTTTGTGATATATTGAAGGAACATCAGCTTCAATAAGCTGTCATTTGGAACACTGCAGTGGATGAATCTCTGTAAGGCATTCTTTTTTTTAATAAATATAGTCTTGACATAATGTGATTCAATATGCAACACATTATAATGTCTTTTAAAAGTTTCACTTTTATCAAGAGCTATCTACAACAAATGTACACAAAACTATTTCAGTAGATTACTTTTTACCTCTGGGGCACATCCAGTTGAAATATATAAGCTGATAACATCACTGCATCCACCAGACTCCTTTAAAACCCTTTCTGTTAATTAATTGTTGTCGAATGGTATCAGTTTAATGTAACGGGGGCATTTGATCTAAATGATCTGCTTGTTTCTATTGATTTCACTCATTAAACATCTCCTGTGGAAATCCAGTGAAAGCTAAAGTGATACATTGCATAGGTTGAATTTAGGTTAATATGCTAGCCTAGAGTGCTTGGGGTCACACAAGCAATACTATAAAATGCCACTACTAGAGACCTGGGGCCATATTTTCAAAGCATTTACTTCAGTCTTAATGAACTCCTATTTTCTGAAAGAGGTCAAATGCCTGCTCATTTTACAGCACTAGAACCAAACAACTACATTCTAGATGTCAAGTTCTCTTCAGCCCTCACACGCCGTTTGTTCATCATTTTGTACCATCAACAGCATTTTGTCTTCAGAAAATAGGAGTTAAAGACTTGAGCAAACGCTTTGAAAATATCACCCGTGGGTTCATATCTGCATCTGGCCACACGTGAACAGAGTTTGGTTTCAGATATAAACAAACAGCTGCTCCTTCAGCCTGGGTAATATAAACAATAGGACTGAAATATATCAGAACCCTTTCCAGGTTCTATAAAGACAGGTTCCCTGTGACTCACCGCAGAATGAAACAATGTGGCTGCTGTCCTCGTGCACAAACTTCCGAGTCACTGCCTCCTCCATGATCTGCTTCACCTGGAAATGAAAACAGCACAGACGCTGATCAGCGGCCTGACGCTTCATGCGCTTCTGAAATAAGACAGAGGCTCCTCAACAATGAGGTTATACCCTGAGGGGGTCTCCTGGAAAAGCTGGGTAACCCCCAGTTTAATTCTCTTTAGAGAACATATCATTGCACCCTGTTGCCAAATTAATGCCATTTTCTGAAAACTGAAATGTTTCTCGGTTAACGAGTTTTATCTGGAATTGTCAAAGCAATCATTCTTACAGTAGTGTTTCAGATGTATTTAACCTACCAGTAATCAACCAACCTCCAATTCGGATCAATTTTACCAGCCTCAGATATATAATTGATCATAGTCACTGGGCTATGCAGCTTCAGTCACTCATTTCATAAAGTTGAGAGAAATACAAATGCATTTGTTTGGTGTGGTTTTGTATGCTCATAACTACTGCTGGACTATATTTATTCTAAATGATTTTGTAATTATCTACAGCATTTTAGAAGAGAAAAGGCCAAGCCATCTCACAATGAAAATCAAAACTCACTGGCATTTAGCAGATACAGTGCATAACACTGTTCAGCGGTCAGCTACCTTGGGCGGTTATCTAACTAGACCTTTAGACCTTCCAGTTGGACTGTCTCCTTCTCTGGATAAAAGGAAATGAAAAGCTCAAGTCTCATCTCACATTAAAACTTGCTTGATTCAATTAGGTGGAAAACCTCAAGGCAGCTTATCTGAAAGCCGCTTTGATAGAGTCAGGGTGATTCCAAGCTTGGTATGTGAGGGCATATGAATAATCTACAGTAACTAGACTCATTCAGCCAATAGGATTCTTTGAAGGGGCTCAATGAGCAGCGATTAAATGGACATTGTGAAATTAGCAAAGCTGTGCTTGCCCAGGTGCACGCTGGTTTAAGACCAGCTCTGTTAGACCCCTTGCCGTGCTCCAAGCTGCACAGACCTCCAAACGATGGACTCATACTGCAGATCACAGAAACGTCAGATTGAAAAAGTTGTCCTCTAGCCAGTTGACGTCAAAGCCTTGCCTTGTGTCTGCAGGTCAGAATTTTAAATAAAGAATGAAATGCAATGTTTCTATGTCTTTTTGTTGGAAGCCTACTGTTGCCAGCAAAAGTGATGGCTTGTATTTAATGGAAACAAGGCTTTTTTTTTCTCTACGGGACTAGCGGACAATGTCAAATTGCAGCAGAGCTGCACAGTAATTCAGACGTAGCAGCAGGGTGGCATTTTATACACAGGGGCTGAAGCTGACTGATACATCCCCTACTGCCTTCCCTAACAGGAAATAACAGCAGCTATTTACAGTCTAATGAACACTTAACTCCTTGGGTACCATCCGGTCCTTCCTAATAACACTGCAGGATCAGGATTTGTGTTTGGTTCAGACAGGCATGCAACTACATTAGTATGGAAGGAGTGGTCTGTAAGGAATCGTATGTATGTATGTATTATAATAGATTTTTTTGCAACTATATATTATTATAAACTTGATAACCTTCAGTAAACAGAGCGATGGTGCACATCAAGGCAGGAACGGCTGTTTTTCAGCTCCAAATGATTACCCAGCATGGCGTTGACCTCTCTGCACCCAGAGAGTGAAGGCTCTGTGTTATATTCCATCTGAAAATGAATGACTCACGGGCCACGGGGAGTGTGGGGGTGTGTGTGTGTGTGTGTGCGCGCGCGAGTCTGTGTGTGTGTGTCTACAGCTCCCAGTCTCCTAAATGGAATTGGGCTGGATATTATAGCTGTGGAGATTAGTTTGAAGGATCTGAATGTCAGAGGTTTCCGTGTTTCATCAAAGCACAGCGCTGAAGGCCTGCTGTGAAGGAACCTGGGGGGGGGGGGGAGATGAAAAGCCCTCAAAGCAGGGAAGCAAACACCGAATAACAGTTTTAGATGGAGGTGGGTGGTGGGATGTGCCCAGGGTAAGCATATGCTACTTTACAATTTATTTATGGTGTCATTTTCTTTTCTTTCCAGATGCAGTCGTATCAACAAAACATAAATAACCTAGAAGCAGTTTTGAAGTGCAGAGCAATGCTGCTCACTTGCAGAGCTTATTTGCCCCACTCGCTGTACAATATTCAGTATACAGATTCATGAAATGATTACTAGAGACATCTTCCTTGATCTAAAAGCATCTTCATATTCTTAAAGCCTCATGTCATTAATGTTAGCGACAGTGTGATTCTGGAAGGATAGTGGAAGTGTTAAAACCTAATGAATTGTTGTATAACTGAGCTGAGCCGCAGGGCCTGTTCTTTGATGTGACTGCACTGCATATTATAGGATAAATCATTCCAAACGGTACAATATAAGAGATTTAGTTAAGGCGTTTGCTTGGGAGCTGCAAGGCTAATTCATGCACAGTTCAGTTTTACAGGTACAGTTGTATATACAAACCACCCACTATGGATTTGAAGCAGAATTGATCTAACAGCTCCTCCGAGATTAAAGGCGTTTGCTTGCATTTCTTGGCTGTTTACCTCTGACAGCTGCCAGAGGATTGTTCTGCTGATAAAGAGAGATCCTGAACCACGTGTGAATGAAAGAGACATTCACTTGGCTTTCCGTGGAGCGGATCACTTCTCTGAATACACCAACAGGAAAGCAAGGTGATGACTGTAGCCAGATGATGACTTATGAGCCCATCTGCTATAATATAATGATGGAGATAATAAACTATGCAATTATGAACTTACAATATATTATCTGTCATGCGGATAGGTAATTATAACATGACCTCAAGTAGTTTATGTTTTTTCTCAGAATTTTCTAAAATGGAAGACAGACAGTCTCCTGCACAATAGTAATTATTATCATAAAAGGATCACAATTCTAACTTTGGTACTGTGCTGCAAATTTAATTTCTAGCAGTCAGACTGGCACTTTGTTAGGATTTCTGTTTTTTGTAGTACGCTGGGGTGAACTACTAAAGGCAGGCAACACTTCATCCCAGTCCTTTAGCTCTAACCACTAGGCCACACTGCCTCACACTCCCTTGGCTCTAAGCACTAGGCCACACTGCCTCACACTGCCTCACACTCCCTTGGCTATAAGCACTAGGGGCCTCATTTATGAAAGGACACTAAACATTACGATGCATCATAATTGCAAGTAGTGTGCGCATTCATGATTTCCGTATTTACTGTAGCAGATGCACGGCACACGTTAGGCTCGCTACTTAATGTGCACGTTACAGCTACATTTAGTGCCCTTTCGTAAATGAGGCCCTAGGTGTCATAGCTAAAGAGTTTTAACAATTTACTACAAGTTTACCGTAGGAAAATGTCATGGTCATTTTTTTTTTTTTACACGATTGAAATCACTTCCAGTCACGCTGAGTTCCGTCTCCCTCGCTGGGATCTGTATCCTCGGTTTACCAGCTCTCTGGGATATCTGGGATATCTGGCCCTTGCCACTGGGAGACATTGAGGCAGACAAGATGAAGCCATCCCCACTGATCTGCACCGATGGCTGAGAAATGACTGCCAGCTAGGCTGGGTCCTATCACCTATGATGTTGCCAGCAAAAAAAAAACCATGGGTCTTAAAACATTTGTTTGGATCTACATTTACTGTATGAGCTTGGGGCTATAAGGATCATGTCTTTGTTAGGAGGAATGGTACAGAGCGATCAATAACTCCAAACCCTAACCGCAATGTCACCGTCCCGTGAAGTGATGTTTAGAATCCTCATTTCAAGAGCAGGAAGTGACACGTTGCTCACTAATGAGAACCTGTGAGCCAAAGCAGAGGAAAGCTGTTCTACCAATACATTTACTGTAGAATTAATCCTGCACTGCTGGGGCCAAAATAACACAGCAGGTACCCCAGTAATTAAGGGTTAGAGTAACAGACTTGAAATGAGGGAGAACAAGCTTTTAGGTTATTATAACATTATTATTTTTACCTTTATATATACATGACAGTGGGCATTTAACCAAGAAACCAAACTCTCAGCCTTAGCTAATTCTGTTTACAAGCCAGTCCCTCGTATGAATTTGTTCGACCAGCTGAGTTGAGTCATTGTAATGTGAACTATGCTGTGAGGGGGTAGGCTGTAGAAGCACCGATGACTAAAATAAATAAATAATAAAATGTCAGTGAGTTGTCACACTGCAGGTTTTTTCAAGCACATCAAAATGAAATTTATAATTAAAGTTCGGGAGGAGGGTCAGACACCAATCTCCGCATCACCAAATTGAATCATTCAATTTACACATTAGCTAATTAAATTGTTAGCACTATAAATACCCTCTTCACTTATCTCTCAGTTGCGTTTTGATTTCATCGTAACCCACCACCTCCCCATCTCCACCTTTCTTAATAACAGTTTTTATGTTTTATCAATGGGAGTCTCAGCCTCGTCCAGTCGGCCAGGCAGCGAACCCTCAAACCAAGTTAGGTTTGATGCCAAATGAATGTGTATATACAGCATACTTTTCTGTAAAATCGCATACTCCGCATTCTCTACAATAAATATTCGTACTAAAACGTTTTGTGATTGGTGTTTGGCTCTCCCTCTTTCCTTATAAAACCATGTCATGTTAAGCTGTTCAAACTTTTTGTACCTGCCACCCCAGGATCTCTGCAGGGATGTAAGTTCAATGCTGGGAACGCTGGGAACGCTTTCATATTGTGACAGTACCAGTGGGACCCCACTGGTGCTAAAAACTGTGTTTAAAAAGAGTCCAAACGTATTTGATTCATCAAAACAGGCTTGAAAAGTGCACTGAACAGGGCTTGGGAGTTTTCCTACAGCATGCCTCAAGTCTGTCCCAGAGCAGGGGTGAACAATGTGGGTCTGGAGGGGCCCTTTCACTGGAGGTTAAATTGGTTCAATAATTTATAACATGGTTGGAAGGTCTGTAAGGCTAACCTCGCCCTCCCCTACTCTAGAGAGGTCTCCAAGCCCACCCGACCCTTCTCAAAGTGAATCTTGCAAAGCTTATCCATTCTCCTCCCATTGACGTTAACAGACTTGACAACTGATCAAACTGTGAACAACCGATTGAATATCCTGACACTGCAGGGAGGTGTGCTGTGTAAGAAGTAAGCATCACAATTGGCTGTCAACGGAGGAGTGTGATTAATTGCTGGTTGTCAGAGTCCTATAATCAGGCCTGTCATCGTTAACTAAATAATAACACAGCCTGCATTGATCATCCTACTGCTTCCAAAGGACAGACTGAGAAAGTTTGGTAACAATTTTGAATTATTTGAAACCCACAATGCTTTTAGGGTGGTACATGGAAACAAGGCATTAGTTAACACACAGTCCCCCCAAAACACACACAGCGGTTAATAATGTTATATAATCCAGTGGTAGTGGTTATGCAAGGCTTTCTAAAATACACGTTACAGCTACTGTCTGCAGCTCAGCACCCTTCACAACCAATCAGACTCCACTCACAGTAAGGGCTGAAGATGCCTGCAGACCAGCAGACCAGCAAACCAAACCTAGCTCTCTGCTTCAGCAAAGATACATGCACCTACCAAACTCAGCACTCGGTATGTTCTGGAGCAGACGGGATGTGCAGCCGTCTAGTTTTGATGCGCAAACATGGGAATTGTATATAGGTATGCATCATATGTAATATAACATACAGATGATGCATACCTAAATACAGAAGAATCTCTCCAACGGTATTTACATACAAGTAAAATAAAAGTATTCAGTGGATTTCAGGTGGGACCCCCTCAGCCCTCGTTCAAGGTTGTGGGTCGGCAGAACTCCATCTCATCAAGGTGCGCTGATGGTGGAAGTTACCTATAAGCGAGGGATGTGAGATCCGGGTTTCAAACCCCCGAATGCAGAAAAAAAATTATGAAGGCTGAACATGAAGCATGTTCCATACTGGTAAGAAAAGTTTAGCAAATTCACTTATAAACAGCAACAATACAAAAACAAGATTCACACAGGTGATATGTGACTTCTGTGCAGATTGGACTGTAGATTACAGACTGCAGTAGGCTCTGGATTGACATTGGCAGGAGAGGAGACTGGGCTTTACAGACTGGTTTCATGGTGCAGATAGTGATTCGGCTGCAAATGCACAATAAAGACCATGCACAAAATGTGCATGTTATCCTCATTTGCATTGGGAAGCAGCCAAAATAAAAGGTTGTCCTGTATCCTAGGTAAAAATCCTATTCAAAGAAACAGCAATTATAACATCCGGCCACTGAGGCTGTGGTATTGTCCATTAATAACTGAAATTGCTGTAATGTAATGAGTGATATTTGATTCCTTTGTACCAGCAATTTAAACACACTGCTAAGCTTGCACTGAAAATACAAATAAATGCATGGCAATGAAAGCCCTTGTGCAGAGCCCATTAATCTGCTGTTTAAACTATGAGCTGTGATTGAATACAGAAATGTAAACTGCAGATATTCTAGCACTGCTCGGAAATCCATGTCTGAGATTACAGACTGCCAATGGAACAGTCGTGCTGATTAACCCCCCAGCAGTAAACAGACAGGAATCACGCTTAAAAATACACTGTAATACACACAGAGATCCAGCCTAGAATTCAAATATGCTAGTTAGATGTTTTTAAAATTATAATTAAGGTTTCTGCAATAAGCCATAGGTAATGTCTGATTACAAAAAACAAGAGAGTTTGTGTAATGGGTCTTGAAACAGAATGACAATGTACCGAGGCTCACACACATTCTATGCATATCATTTCTTTATACAGCACTGTTCATATACTTACTGTGAGTTACAGATGTATGCACACTCTGCTGTGCTCATACAAGCTGCACATGCAGTACAATGCATGCATAATCAAGGCTGTGATCAAATCTGGTTAGGTTCAAATCAATGAATCAATTTGCTTGCTGTTTACACTTGCCTAGAAGCAAGTCTTCTGTTTGTTTAGATATGAAATGGAGGTTTTTTTTATTTTTGGTTAATTTCCGTGTTGTTTCACATTGAGTCCCCCATCATTCACACTGGAGTTTAGCAAGTGAACCAAACCAACCGAGACCTCCTCTTCAGGTTGTCTTGGTTTGTTCCGTTTGCCAAGTGAACTTTGAACCAACCCCCCTGACAAACTCAGTGTGAATGTACATTTCCAACTATATATTTCCATGCACATATATATATATATATATATATATATATATATTCAATGCACAAACAGTACAGAAATAAACCTATGCATAAACCACAAGAATACGCATGTTTAACACACCTAAACCTAAAAGAAACACACGAACGCACTTGTACAGTATGAGTTCACAAACATTTACCCAGCCTCTCACTGCAATAATGCCCACTATATTTCTCAGGTCAAGCTTCTAACCCTTAGTGGTGACTTTAAGTGTATTCCGTCAGGGCCACTTGTATACTTTAGGATGACCTAATCCCTGTCTGGACATGTGGTTTGAGTTATTGCTTGAAATCTGATATGATGAAGGAACAAGCAAGCTTAAAGAAGCCTATTCAAAATGTAAATCAAAAGCTAACCATGCTCCTGCTGTAGCTGGTGTTATATATTCTCCATATCAATTTCCTGTCCCTTTATCGCTGTGTCCTTCTACCTGTGCAAATACAGAAGTGAAAGCAGCCCAGCCTAGAGAAAGCAAACATTCCCAAGAGAGAACTCACACGAGCAGCAAGAGAACAGAGTGGGGCAGCCAGTCCCAGCCTCGTGAAAGAGAATCTACTGCATTGAAACTATAGGGAATGAATTCAAGAAACTGCAGCACCAAGTTAACCAAGGCTTCTCAAGGATACATTGCAAGGGGTTAAGTGCAGTTTAACTACCCTGTATGCTGTCTAATGGCTGCAGTTAAAATGGTGTACTGTCTGTAGATATCTTAAATTGTAGTTTTTATCTTCGGAGGTCAAACTGTTCTTTAGTCATGGCTGACTAACCACTAGCCCACACTGCCTCCCAGTCACATGACCACTTATACAGACAGTTTGCTTGCTTGTGTTCACAGGATAAAAAGATAAGAGAAGGTTAATAACTCAATAGAAATCACCACCACACCAGAATGAGATTCCATAAGATGCAATTTCTGTTTAATAAGAAAACAATCGTCCCAATAATATGCTTTGGCATTCCTGACCAAACAGACACTCATCGCCATTCTGCCAGGCAGCATGCTGAAACCTCACACTCCTGATCAAACAGACACTAATCTCATCGCCATTCTGCCAGGCTGCGGGCTGAAACCTCACACTCCTGATCAAACAGACACTAATCTCATCGCCATTCTGTCAGGCAGCGTGCTGAAACCTCACACTCCTGATCAAACAGACACTAATCTCATCACCATTCTGCCAGGCAGCGGGCTGAAACCTCGCACTCCTGATCAAACAGACACTAATCTCATCGCCATTCTGCCAGACTGCATGCTGAAACCTCACACTCCTGATCAAACAGACACTAATCTCATCACCATTCTGCCAGGCAGCGTGCTGAAACCTCACACTCCTGATCAAACAGACACTAATCTCATCACCATTCTGTCAGGCTGCGGGCTGAAACCTCACACTCCTGATCAAACAGACACTAATCTCATCGCCATTCTGCCAGGCAGCGTGCTGAAACCTCACACTCCTGATCAAACAGACACTAATCTCATCGCCATTCTGCCAGGCAGCGGGCTGAAACCTCAGGACCCAGCAACAGCATCAATCCCAACGGGCTCACTTTGCGACAGGTATTAATACAAACAACGGCACAGCGCGCTTCCACACTGGAAAGGGATGACTGCAGTAACGTCTCGGAGTTCACACTGGATGCACCTCTTGTGATTTACATCACAAACTGCAGTGCACCAGGTAATCGGGTTTATTCTATGGATCTAAACAGTGTCCCTCTAAATGGCAACACTGTGCGTTTCAGTCTTATTCAGGTCTGTAAAAATGAGTAAAACGTCAGGGAGGGTCCTATCTTAATGATCCCATGGATGACGTTACTTGGATCTGTCAGTGTTTGGATTGTTTGAATACACCCCGATGTGTTAAACACAGCAGAACACACTTCCAATCAGACCCTTCTGATGAGAGAACAGGAGCCTAGCCAAAACACTAGGGTCTGTATGCTACAGAACCAATTCTAACTACGGAAGCATTACTATTGATTCTCCAAGGTGAGACCTTGGAGATTGAGCCTCCCTCTCAGCCAGAAGTACTATTCCTATCTCTGTTGTTAATGATCACTTCACTTCCTCTGTCCAGAGATGTATTGACCAATTAGTCACAAGAGAGGACATACTATAAACTATACTATAAATGTGGGTCCCTTGTTTAACAATGCAATAAGGTCATACTACATTACATATCCCAGTATGCAGCTCACAATACATGCGGTAGTACTCATAGGCTACTTTGCATAATGTAGAATAAGAAAATGTGATCCCTAAATCACAGCCCATTAAAACAGCAGAATTGATAATACACAAGTGTCAGACTAATACATAATTCAAGGATCATTAAGTGGACTACAAGTTGCTATGTGCTATGCAGTGTCTCATGTCTCACAATGCAACATATAGGCTGAGGTAGCGATTCACAATGAATCATTTTGCACCTATAAGGAGTGAAGGGCACAGTGGGGAGTTGAGGACTTTAAGGCACCTTGGATTGTCAAGTGAAAATCAATGTGGCCGCCACAGGGTGCCAGGGAGGGTTCAAACGAGTAAGGGAAGAAGTGCAATGAGATCGTTGGGGTCAATGTAGCCAGACAATGCACTGCCACATGTAACTGGCAGTGTTGTGTGATACGCTGTCGCTGCGGATTCTGCCCCGTCGCTGAGATGAGAGGAGGTTAAAAGCTCTAAAAC
Organism: Acipenser ruthenus; assembly: GCF_902713425.1. Lineage (NCBI taxonomy): Eukaryota > Metazoa > Chordata > Actinopteri > Acipenseriformes > Acipenseridae > Acipenser > Acipenser ruthenus. Next base: position 4,049,170 of record NC_081199.1, read on the forward strand.
CACGAACGCAGACCAGCCCGGCTCTCTTGCATGGTGGTTAACAACCGTGCCAAATTAGCAGCGGGCACTGCCTATTTAAAATGAAGTCCTTACATGAAGTCGGATTTCTTCGCTAAGTCACTGCTGCAGATTATCCCCAGCATGCTGCCAGGCTGCATCCCAAACAGGATGCTACTGCTGCTTTAATTGACACATTGATATTAAGACCGGCAACAGCAACAGCTCATTTATGCTTATCCATAAACTTTTACAGCATCATTTAAAAGTCCCTTACATGGCTTGTCAATGTTGAGTTACTACCGGCTGCCAGACTCATTTGAATAAACCTCTGAACAGCTCCCTTGGATTTTACAGCAAAACACGGCTAGAAAATACAAATACTAAGCAGGCAGGAAGAATTTATTACATGTTTGTGTAACATGATGCGATTGTGGACATTGCAGCTTTAACTGGCTAAGCATGGTTTATACTACCACAGAACCCCTCCATCCCGATCTCCATCTCCATCACCCCATCCCCTCCACCCCCCTCCATTCCCATCCCAATCCCCACCCCCCATCCCCTTTTCCCCCACCCCATCCCCATCCCCATCACCCCACCCTCATTCACATCCCTCCCACCCCCTCCTTCCCCATCTCAATCTCCATCCCCATCACCCCATCCCCATTCCCATCACCCCTCCATCCCCATCCCAATCTCCATCCCCATTCCTATCACCCCCATCATCCCCATCCCAATCTCCATCACCCCATCCCCATTCCCATCACCCCCACCCCCTCCAACCCCACCCCAATCTCCATCCCCATCACCCCATCTCCATCCCCATCCTTAGATAGTACAGCAACTAACATATTGGAATATCAAAACGATCTCTCTTCATGGACAGAAGGAGAGTAGCTGCAGAGTGCATGCTTTCCCCCTTTAAACCAGATTGCTTATATAATATAATCATAAATACCTAATTCTGCGAGATTCACAGCCCTGTTTAAAATTGTGATGTCGACTGAATATAATATCTATGGACACGATTTGAAAAAAAAAATATTACAATTATTATTATTATTATTATTATTATTATTATTATTATTATTATTATTATTATTATTATTATTATTCATAACGCTATGTCAACCCGATTTATTTGCAGGCATTTTTTTTTCAGTGCGGGTTAGCGATTCTCTGGATTATTAATTATCATTAATTGTTTAAGAAACGTGGGATTGTAATCTAATTTAAATGGATAATTCTTATATGAGTGTTAAACAGACTGTTGCAGTCTACCTAGATATATTTCGCATTTCCTGCCTAACCATACTATGCAGACGTGCATCAATTTCCCTAGAGGAAAAAAAAAACCAAACACATCAACAAATATGTGGCACACCTGCTGAAGATGCGCTGTTATTTATTGTTCCCTATCCATATAATAATTCCTAAATAAGCATTGTCCTGGAGAACAGCACGCATATGCGAGTCTCTGCTAACATCCTCGACTACCATCTGTTTCATAGCGTCGGAGTTCATTACAGAATGCATATACTCTATCTGTCTGAATTTGCGATGCCTCTGTTTCTAAATGAAACTGTTTTTGCAAAGACAAGAACAGGCTACCCACCTCCTTTTTGACTGTGCGCAGCAGTTTCTGACGCGTCTCTGCCTCTGAAACAAAAGGCAAAAAAATAGCATTAGTTTGCATGGCACCGACTTCTAGTATGTGCAACACAATATACAAAATAACACACTGTTGTTTTTCATTGCAAAATGACAGGTATGTTAACTGAAGCAGTGATGGCTATTGTTATTATCCAGTTTTCCCCTACCTGCCATAGCTGTTGCCATGGTTTCCGTAGGTCAATGAAGGCTCTCAGCTGTTCTCGGAGGTTAGCGCTGCAGATCGTCTCTGCAAACTCGGCGCAGCGGCAGTAGACTGAAGCAGGCAGGCAAGCAGACAGTAAAGCACGCTTATCAAACCCCCCGACGTCGAAGCACAGCTCCGCTACGGCTGCTGTCCGTAAGCACGCCAATCGAGGAATGAGTGTTAGGGGCGGGCTTGTTAGTGTGATACAATACACACTCGTTTCCACCTTTTAAAGGAATACATTAGAATTGCAGGTTTATGACAGAAAAAAAATATGCGTCAAATTGCATAAGGGTGATCGTGATGTGATGTATTGCGATCTATATTCCGATTGACGGAAATGCTTGTCAAACCTGTTTGCAAAACAAAACCAGACCACACCTGCTGGAACAGTGTATGTATTCATCCCCGGTCCCTCCTCCCTCCTCCCTCCTCCCTCCTCCCTCCTCCCTCCAGCAGTGCTGCCGCGCACCACCCGTTTGTTTTCTCTGGAGTGCGCGCACTCTTGGAAGATGTTTGCAGGAGGAAGCGGTTTGATATGATATCGAGCCGGAAGAAGAAATCCTACTGAATGACCTCAACATTATGCCATGCCAAAAAAAACTTTTAATGCCATCTGACGTTTTGTAGCTCAATAAATATACTGACAAAATAGACATTTGGGGAATACTGCGTCATTAAAGGGGTTCATAACCAAGGCTTTTAAATTTTTTTTTGTCTTGCCAGCCCCTTGTCATTTCTGTTTTTCGTTTGCCAGACTTTATGTTAACTTTTGAATCGGTGAAGTATATTCATGGGGTCACAGATTCGCACCCTGTGCAGCAGGTATTAGTGTCCCACCTGATTCAAGTTCTATTTGCAGTAGGGATTGGTTGGGTCCTAATACCTGCTGCACAGGGAGTGAACCTACAGTGTTGGTGGAGCCATCAACCACAATTAGAGAACGGGGGCATTTCAGTCACACAAACCCGTGATGCTGGGTTTATGCCATTATGTCTTTATTCTCACACAGTGAAATATCTTCATAGCACTAACCGCGTTTAACACACAGCAGGAGGAGTCATTGAAGATTTGCATAATTCTAAGCACATATAAATAGGAAAGCTATGTGATGCAGCGACTCTAATCTTGAGACTGGCCTGGAGGGATAGGCACCAAATGCTTGACGAGCATGCCTTCGCAGTGACGCAGTGTTGCTAAGCAACCCTATAGCCCATGAGACAAATATTGCACCCCAAGATATGATGCTCGTAAATGGAAAACACAGTGAGGTCTCCGAGGGAGAAGTGGGCAGTTACACTGTGCTTTCCCCACAGTGCACCCACCTCTGCCAGGGTCCAGGCTATGTAGCCTAATCTGGAGTCCTTGGAGACTCTTGGATAGAGTCTTATTTTATCAGCGTGAACATGCTCATGTTTAGCACGTGTGCTCCAGAACTGTATAAATGTATAAATAACAACCAAGGTAAGAAAAATGGTACACAGAGGTAAACAATATCACCTTAAAGCTATTTTTAGTTTTTTCCTTGTTAACTGAAGACGTGACACTGTTTATTAGATTCACTGTAATATAAAATTACTACTTAAAGGTAAAGCGATTTTAGCCACTATATACTGTGTATTTTATGTTTCATGGATGCATGTGTTATATATTGAAACACACAGAGTTGTGAGCAGTCATTATTTCTTCACACTGTTACACGGATCTACACCACTGAACAGCAGGGTTGTCTAAAGAGGTCCATTTTTGGCAACTTGCCATCAGTCCCTGCCCTGATCGAAGAGGCCATTTACATAAACAAGAAATCAAAGCGGACGATTCTGCACTGACTGAATGAATGATTCAGTTAATACTCTTCACAGCCAAGGTGATTCAATCAATAGCATGCGAGTGTTTCCCTGTAAACCACAGATATAATTGCACTTTGCCTTCCTGTTTCTAAACATGTACAGCAAGCGCAGGTAAGGCATTACTCTTAGTTCTATATAATAAGTAAATAAATAAATAAATAAATGCTCTTCCTATTTCTTGAAATGATGATGTTGGCTTGTTAAAATATCCATGAAATACTGGTGCTCTGGAAATGTAGAAATCTTTTTTAAAATGGAGGCAGTGAACGCGTTAAATCCGACACCGCCGCATCTTGAGCATTGACATTTACATGTAATAAACACTCTGAAAGCTCCTTTTGAAATCCCTCAGGGTTTGTAAGAGCCGGATCCGCCCGCGGGAATGCAATCGCGTGATTTCCCACTGAACCGCTAAATGTTTTAGGCTAAATGTGTGCGTTCCGATTTTAGCTCTTAATAACCCCCCTCGCTCGTTCTCAAGGGTTTCCATTTCATGTGACTGGCCTTCGACTTTACAATAGGACACCGCTGAGTCAAACACTATCTCAAATCCCGGTAAAGTTCGCTATATCGCTGGCATGATATAACCAATATCACACAGATATCCTGCACGACACAAACTGTAGTAGATTGAGTTTATCAGACAGATCGGCATTGTTGTTTTGTTGTTATTGCATTAAACCATTTGTAATTTACTGCAGCAGTTAGTGGCATTTCATTAAATGGTTTTATTTTTTTTTCCAAACAATATTATTAAGAAGGCTATTCTTGCGCCATCTATAGGGCAACAGCTTCTGCACGACACATGCTAAACAGCACTGTGGACGCGGGTTAGTAGTTCAGCGCTTCTCTTTGTGCTTTGAAGTTCAGACAGAAACTCAGGGGGATGAGAGACTGGAACAAGAAGCTAGTACTGAGGTGAATGTAGGAGAGCTGGCAGTGACTGGAAAACAGAGCAGAGAGACGGCAACAACTAGCGCTGAAAAACAGTCAGCTCTTGATGTAGACAGCGCTGTGGAAGCAGGTTGCAGTAAAATGATACAGAATACGTCTGAGTGTGTAGAGCTCAAACAAACTGAGAGTATTGTTAAATCTGTAGAGGTCAAACAAACAGAGAGTGTGGTTGAGGCTGTAGAGTTAAATCCAACAGCAGGTGATGAAAGTAAAATAAATTCAGTTTTAGAAAAAATGGATGTAGAAACGGTAGGGGAAAAGTTTAAGTTCAAAACTCCGAAAAAGAAAAGACAGAGGAAACGGGAAGATGATGAAACTGTAAAGAGCTATCTATCTATCTATCTATCTATCTATCTATCTATCTATCTATCTATCTATCTATCTATCTATAGACACACACACACACACACATTTTGTCTAATCAGATTTATAACCAGTATTTGTGTAATGCATTGCACCGGTGTAACATCAGTTTCTTAAATAAAGCTTTATAACTCAACCCTCATAAAATCAGGCACCAGGGAGCTTTTTGTTGTTGTTTGTTTTTAAAATCCCAACACATCATTTTGTTGTAACTGGAAAGTTGAAAAAAAGTTTGTATGCAATTTTTGCACAGTGAAAAATCTTATGTACTCTGTTCTTCGCATAATTTTGGTAAGGTAATATTATTAATTCTCTTGTAAAACAAATGCTGTCTTTCTTTTTATGTCTCGTGTGTACCTTGTGTGACATACCTTAGCATGTGTTGATTAAAGTTTTCCTACCTGGCGATATCGTACTTTATTCCACTTTAGTTGTAATAAATATTTTTTTACGGCAGGTGGTGCCATTGTCGTTCATGCATTTCTAGCCTTAATTAAATCCTCCTCACACAAGCCCCTCTGTAACACTTAAAAAAAAACATCTGTTTAAACGGGTGACCAGCAGGTGGCGCTGTTGTCCTTCATACCTTTTTGCGCTTTGCTGTATAATCTGATCTGATCAGAGCACCCAGTTTAAATTCAGCAGTGCAATCAAACTGCAGTATTGAGCACTGGAAACAGAATATTATGGCTAAAATATCTTCACCTTTCATCGTACATGTTACATACGTAGCACCTCTAGTGGTCGATGCAAATGTTAAATCTAAATATCTGGCTTAATTAAGTCTGGTTCAGTTGCAGTACAGGATGGTAGAGAGTGTGAGTCATTTCCATTGGGCGACTGTTGGGAGCCTACAGGATGCATCATGACTTGTGGTTGTAACCCCAGATGATTCTTCCAAGCGCAGAAAACAGCATCACTACTGGCATCACTATGGATCTAATGGTCATTGAGATTTACTTTCTTCTAAACTATGCAGTCACCCAGCTCCTGTGGGTCTTGTCTGTGATTCCCAAGGACACTCCTGGCTGCTTGGCTCTGTCACCAGTAGCCGCAGGCTTTATCTGATTCACAGCAGCTGCTGTGCAATCCTAGGCTGTAGTGACATACCTTTCTTCAGATGCTAATGAGGAGCGATGTGTTTTATTCATTGCTCTCTCCTGTGTAGTGGAACTTTCTGTAGTTCTCGGGGAAGCAAACCTAGGATTCTACCCCCCAAGTGCACTTCCCAAATGAGGACAAGGCCACACCTTTAGTGAAAGTACAGTAAACTGCAACAGTGCACTTCAGACCCAATGCAGTTCAGATAGAACCGCTGCTGCAATTTCATCTTCAGCTGTCTAATATAGATATTGACAAGCATCAGTATTGATTTCATGGTGCTGTTAACCTGCAGTCTGGATCCCAAGTGGCTCACCTGGTATAAGCACCGCTGTCTGGAGTGCAGGGTGATTCATACAGTCAGGGGAGTGCAGGTTCACATCCTGGCTGTGAGAAGTTGGCGGTTTTCGTTGGGGCTTCGAAGGGAGCGTCGCATTGGCTCTGGCACTCCCGTGGGTTAGGGAGGCGAAACCGTCAGGGACTGTTTCTCCTCATCGCGCTACAGCGAGCCCTGCTGGCCAGACGTCCAGTGAGGCGTCCTGCAGGGCTGGCCTTTGTCCTCCAGAGGCCGGTAGCTCGCTGACATCCGCTCTCGAGTTCCTGGGTGTAAAAGAGGAAGCTGGCTTAGTCGTGAGATCAGAGGACGCCCGCTGAACCTGCAGTTCTGAGCTGCACTGGGAAAAATAATTGGACATTCCAAATTAGGGAGAAAATTGGGTGTAAAATAATTGGGTACTCTAAATATATATTTTTTAAAAAAACTGCATTCTAAACAGTATGTCCGAGTGGGGTTGTGGGGTGATCAGACAAAAATATTACCTATTAAGTAACTACAATTAATACCTTGCTCCATCAGAGTTTATTAATGTTATTAAATGTGAATAGATTTCATGTAATTCCGCTAGCATGTGGAGTGAGGGGCTGCAGCTCAGGGCAGTTCTGAGGCATGTTAAGGCAGACCAGCCAGCTCAGGTCAGCGTGTCTGTCAGTACGGCTGAGCTGCTCCTTGCTGCTCTGCTGAGGGTGAGCAGGTCCTGGGGAGAGAAGCTGTCAGGAGGATCTCCAGCTGTAAAGGGGACGCTGTAATGTGGGCTGACAGAGAGAATATCCTGGGAACCTGATGGAGGTGGACAGCGTGGAGAGAAGGCACTGCTCCATAGCCCTTCCTTCCCCTTCACTGCCTCTCCACCAGCAGTGTGCAGCATCCTTATGAACAGGACGGTGTTCCAAGTGGATGAATATCGCGTTTCTAAAGAGAGTTTCAACTTTTAACCACCCCCTTCTGTTCAGAGGACCCTGTGACTGATGTAGCCTAGATAGTCTATTGCAGGTAACAAGAACTAAAGCATGAAATAACCTTAACACTGGATTATTAAAGAATACATAAATCAACTGAGAATGATTACAAACATGTATGGGAACAGATCAATAAAACCTCTCCACTGTTTAATCAATAACCGCAAATTCATATTTGAAATATCAAACGAAACAATTAGTTTTTTGGTGAGTTTTGACGTACCAAAGAAAGATGGATGGCCATGAGATGGAAGAAATCCTATCTCAGTTGCACGCAATGTACTTAAAGATCTCATTTCATAAATCTAATAACGTTTTTATATTGAACTCTCATGTGGTAAGTGCAGTGTTACCAGCAAACACTCCCCCATTTGATTCCTGCAAAGATTCCTCACTTTCTCGCTCCCACAATATTCTGTTTAATAATAGTTCAGCAAACAATAGAAGGATGTTCGTAGTCCCAGAACAGCGGTGGTTTTGTGGAGTGGTCACACCTCTATCATATCTGTGTGACCATGCGGGACCGATTCCACAACAAGGCCCTGACTATTGTACAACAGCATATTGTTGAGTATTTTAGGAAAGTTATATTGGAAATACTAACTGACCAAATAACTGCGGAGGGAAAACTGACACCTTGATTCACAGCATTTATATCTTACAGCATGGTAGCACAGCATTTATATCTTACAGCATGGTAGCACAGCATTAGTTGTAATGTGTAAATTGGGAAAATCGCAAATGGCTGGCAACCAAATCGTAAAGAGAAATAACCTTTGGAATATCGAAGGGGTCTGACATGGGGTGTTGGTGTTTATTTGATTATCTTAAAAGGCTCTCTCCTGAAGGAAACCCGAGGAGGCTGACACATAATGATTCAGAACGATTCCCTGCTTCACAGCTTACAAATCATTGGCTTCGTTTTGCCAGGGGAGGTGATCAAATCATTTCTTAGGCTGTTGCCCACATTTGAGGATGAAGTCACCCCTGTTTACCTTGACCGCTCCTTTAGAATTCAGGGTTCACGTCCAAGAGGAGCACAGACCTGCACATGCATGGAGCGAGGTGCGGTCACCTCCCAGTGTGCACAGCTCCCCTCAAGGACTATGTGACATCACCAACTGGCCTGCCTTTGATCTGAGGGCCTTGAGAATAACAGTGTAACGCTAGGGCATTTCAACTGCAATTCTGCTGTAGTGTGAGTCATTCTTTGGGTATTTGGAATGTATTTTATACATTCCCCATGCAGGTTGCCAGTGGTTTGTGATTCAAAAGGAAGGCGAGGGATGACAATGGATGCCTACCTATCCAGAGGTCTCACAAAAGCACCTGGCTGTTTAACTGCAGATGAGACAGTCTCTGGAAGAGTGATGGGGCACCTGAGTTCTCCTTTACTGGGGAAACAGCGTTTTCCACTACGTAGCTCAGCTGAGATAATTCTGTGTAAAGCTGTGGGTTTTCTTTGTTGTGCTAGTTAATTTTGAGTTTCCATTACGCGCCAGCACCAGCCTAGAGGTTTTGATGTGATGCCAGCAGCACTCAGCCGTGGTGTATACTGAAGCTGGTGGATATGCTACATGGAGCGTGTCTTACAACAGGAACAGGGATAAAAGGTACTAAATTTAGACGAGTGTGTTTTTATAATTTAAATGTTAGAATTTATTAACCAGGAAAGCTAGTTGTTGTGATTTTTTTTTGCTCCAGTTTACAATTTACACATATAACACGAAAATACATTAATGAATATACCAATACCTGATTTTATTAAGTAGAGCAGGCTGCGGTGTTGAGTTAGTTTTGTGAATAAGACTCTTTATGTGTTACTAAGTTCTCAGCCTTTAAAAACAAAACACCCGTGGGAATTGTGCCCGAGTAAACGAACAATCCCTAAGAATGAAAAAAATGAATAAATAATGTGAAACAAATTGTGTGGTGTTGTGTTGTTCAAATGCCTAACAAAGAGAATCCCTGTATGCATAACTACCATGACTGCAACACCAGATACATAGATTTCACTGGGTTCACTAGCTTACAAATCCGCCACATTTCCCAGTGAACAAATTAGATTAATGGCAGAATACTTCAGCAAAAGCATCCATCCCTGTACCTTGGCACATGAAGACACAGATTAAGTTCTGGGTTTCATTCACAAACATGTGCACTGGTTTTCATAGATACACACACACACACACACACACAATTACTAAACTAAAACCCCAATTACGAAAGATAAAGCCATGCACATACCATAGAGGCACACACACGAGACGTGCATGCTTGCAAAACACTTTATATGCACAAAATGTACAAGGAAATAATGTGGCTTGATTGAATAACTCCATATTCTGTACCTGTTAGGATTTACTTAGCTGCTCCTAAATCTGACTCATTGCCTCTCCTGCACAGTGAGGCTCATTTAGTTGAAGTTTCTGTATTCCAGGTTTTGAGTGATGAGATCTGACAGCTCCTAATAGGTATCTCAGGCACGTGAGTGACAACTGTCAGTCTGATGTTACTTTGCCTGAAGTTACTGTGGCAGATTGACAAGACTGCAACTCTCTAAAACAATAACTGTATTGCAGGGATCATTGTTTCTGGTTTTAAAGAGGCTGATCTGTGTCTCCCTCGCCGCAGGCCATTGACCTCTCTTGTGGCTTTTTCTGTTCTGATGGATGCAGTTACCTGCGGAGGCTGTCTAGGGTGGGTCTAGCTGACTGCCCACAGGTGACCGATCCACAGAAAGCTGAGTAGATTCAAGCTTTCCATTAACCGTAAGCCTGCTGACTGCTGGTCTCCGCGTCCTTGAAAACTTTAACTGGTGAAAATAACATTTTAAAAAATTAATAAAAAATATAGTTTAGAAGGAAATTGCAGGCATTGCTACATACAATAACATGATATACACCTGGAAACACAAAAGACCTTACCCAAACCCGAGCCTAAAGTACACAGTGACCCTAACCATTGCTCGCTGTATCATAAGGTAGGTTTAGGGGTTTGTTTTAAAATGTTGCAGCTGCTTGTGCTTCAGTCTCCCTGTTAATTACTAGAGAGTGATGGGATTTTTAATTCCTGAGGAATGACGGTACCAGGAGATTTGTAGGCCTGCAGAATGTTAGTGTTGATTGTAATCCCTGGCTCAGGGCTCTTTGAGCAGAGGGAATTACCTGGGATTGAAGAGATGTGTGCAGAGATTACGTCCTCGCCTCCAAACTCTGACTGACCATAGACACCTCTTTTAAACCCCATCTGATTAGATGTGATTCCAGATGTTATGGAACACAGCTGCATTCTAATCTGGGGTAGAACTGAACCAACACTCCGCTACCAGGGCTCTGAATGTCTTAGGAGCTGCAGAGTCAGTCATGCACAGTAGCTAATTCTGCATGCTCTGGCTATCTTCATTTCCTCTTCGCCTATATCCTATACATGAAATGACAGACAGCCACAATCAGCTGAACCCTTGAGTTTCACTCCATGTGAATTAAATTTGCTTTGTCCTGTCGAAACTAAACAGCCGCTGCACCATGCACCATACCATGGTATATTTGCACATTATATTTGTCATTTTATAGTGTGTTCTTATTCGAGGCTTGTACTATGAATTGAATTTGTTTTATCAACACATTTCACCATGCTTCTCCATACTTACTTACTTGCCTTTGGTTTACCGCTGTAATCGTTGTACTAGGCTTCACTACACTTGTCTATGCTTTTAACATGGCACAGTAACACTGTGTTTGCATTTCTCTGTGGCCTTTTTCGATGAGATTGCTGCAGGGATCTCGTAAACTGAAAGTCCTGCCCGGTCGATCAGCATGAAACACCAGCGCACTGTTCCTCACTCCCTAGAGGGTTGCACTTTATGGTCCCTTATTCCTATTTCCAAGAAACTGCATTTAATTCGGACCCTCCTTGCTATTTGTCATTCTATTTAAGTGGCAGATTCATGAAATTTGCCCTGAGTTGTTCTTGGGTGACAGGATACATTTTCAGACCTTAACCTGATTTCCCTGCACTCTCTGTATTAAGACCTGTTGATTTATTACCCTTGTAATATTCACTTGGAGGGAAGCACACCACTTTAGACCATTTCCCTCAACAATAGGAATCAGATCCTATTACAGGCCCCTGTTTTTATTACATTTTTTTAGCCTGGTAAAAGAGAGCCAGAGTTATTATCATCCTGCATTAAGAGGTTGCTGGCTGATGAAAGCACCTGTGGATAGTGCTACAGTTGAAAATTGCATTTCGATCATCTTAAGGCAGCATTACTAGATGACCAATATATAGATTAAGATTCTTATTAAATAGGTGCAATGAAATGTATACACTTCACCATGGCCTTATTTTGCAAGCCCTTTTAAACATTTATTTAGGCAGGTGTCGTGTTTGGAGCCCCCTGTATATTACATTACGAGCACCTGCATGTTTTCAGTTGCTTTTTATAAATACAGCTATCTCAATACATATTTAGAGGATAGTGAAGGATCATTCGAGGTATACAGGTTTTATTCACCACAGGAGGAGTGGTTGGTACAGCAACACAATTTCTACATTTTTTTTATTATATGAAATCAATTAATTCAGGGATTATTTTTTTCACCTGCCGGATCTTTCATTCTCAACAGACTGCGCTTCGACGCGGATTCATTTCAAATCCTCTTTTTAGATAAATCAGACGCAGGCAGATCGGTAAACTGGCATTCCTTGACTAAATGTGATATCTTGTAACAATTGTAAGTCGCCCTGGATAAGGGCGTCTGCTAAGAAATAAAAAATAAAAGGAAACCATAGCCCAAATGAAAGTAACAATAGAAATCACAAATGATTTCAGACATCTTAAAGTTGTTATGAAACACAGTATTGTTTTGAAGCACCGACGCGCAGCTCCGTCCTGAATTTCAGCAGCACGCCACCCTGAATTGGAATGGAAACAAAGACCCGTTCGAAACTAAGCGTGTTATTCCACTTAACAAAAAATGGATCCCACGCTATCCCCCCGCTTGTGATATAAATTACTATGTATAATAATAATGTGCACGTTTTCACTTGCGTTTGAAAGCTTTTGTTAAGAGTCCACACATGTTTTGCCCCTTGCCTTTGAACAGTAAAGAGCATCATACACATTGCTTGCTGTTGATTATTTATTCCCTGATAGCCGATGAGGAAATTGCACCTCGACCCATTACCCTACATGCGTTAGACTTGTGACTGGCTAGTATACCAAGCCTGGTGCTCTCTCGTTTGTTTTGTAAAGGTTTTTTTGCTGAATGGATGGAAACAGAAGAGAAGATTTTGTTGTGCAGTTACCATGGCAGTAGGAGTGGACTCTTTTGTAGTGGACTCTTGTGTGTATCACTCACTCTCCCATTAGGATCTAAGCTCAGTTCTATTCATTTAAAAATTCAATTTAATTTATTTTGTATTTTTTATTGAAGCATTGTTCTCGGTTCCCTTTTCTTGAAAAAATAGTTGCAAAATGATCAGCAATATTGTCTACAAGTTGTTTATTCAATTACAATACTAAACTGCTCATATGTGTTCTTTTCAAAGCGCTTGTTCAGCTTCTTCACCTGTATATACACTGAAGCAGGCGGCAATTTGACATGCAGACTAAATGACTTGAAAATATTCCCCTCATACCACTGAGGAAATATCAACAATATCACAACTGGGCATAAAGCACTTTTGTTGGTAGCCTTTGCTTTACTAAGATCGTCAACACATAACGTAATCTAATTTCATTATGTTTTTTTTTTCTAAATTCACTGGCTTGCTGCTTTTTTTAACAAGTAATAAATACATAAATTACAGTCTCTGTTTGTTATTGTTAGTCTTGAACAGCGAGATCTTCACTCTGTACATGGCATCTTATTTCTCCAATGAAGCCACTACTGGTGGCGTAGTAAGCTTCAAAACACGTCAATGTAGTTTTTTTTCAACTCCCCGCCTTCACTCCATTTACCCGGTCTAAAAAGACATGACAGATGAAATCTATAAATCGGTGCACTGCAGCTGCAGGGAGCGAGGTTAAACTCACAGGCAGCTTGCTAGGAGGAAAGGCTGCAGCATTTTCCTCTTCAGAACTGAAGTCCATCCAGGTGTTGGGAAAGCGTTTACTGTTTTTAAGATTCCCTGCGTCACGTTGCCTTGGAGACCTGTTGAATATGCTGTAACCTGCCCTATTTCCCTTTGTGGTTGCTTTTTAATTACAGATGAGGTGAATGCTGAGGAGGTACAAGGCTGGGGTCTGTTCCTGAACTCGCATCATCAACAACTTCAGTTTCTTCACTTTGATGAGTTTGTATCCACGTAGATCTATCAGAACGGTGACTTGTCCTCTACTTATTCTATCCGCTCTGCAGTAAACACATTGGTAGAGCTAATATAGAAATTAAAAAGAGCATTCAGCTTTAGGAATCATCCACCATATTTTACATTTTTTTCTGAAGTTTGATTTCATTAACGCACATCTATGGCCCCGGCTGTTCTCTCTATATATAACAAAGTGTTGTTAACGAAGGAGAGTAAAGAAAGCCTTCTGCAAATGAACACAAGCCAGGGACTGATATTCACGTATATACTAAAACCTTTCATTTATCCAAACTACAAAAAGAATAGCTTCCTGCAAAGTATTGGAAGATATTTTGCAAGAAACTGTTACTGCAACTGGAAGATAGATACAGCAGCACTAGTGAGCTAGCGGTATTTTTTGTTGAATATTCTAGCAATAAGGGCTTCGTTGGTTTCCTTTTCCCTTACAAGTCCATTAGCTTTTCTGAGAGCCTGTTGTTAACATGTAGCCGAGCTGTTTAGAAAAGTGCACTTGAGAGCTATCAGACCGGCAATAAACAAAGATCTAGGCATGGAAAGGCTTACACTACAGGCCAGTTACTGGATAGTGCCAGACGTTCAGGAGCAGTGACATGTAATGGATTTGGAATAAAGAATAGCCTCGTTTAAAAGGATATACTGCGGTAAACTCCCCACTGTGGTCAATTTTAGAAAAAACAGGTAATAATCGTTCAAAATAAAATGAAAAGTTCACGGTGTGCTGCGAGGAAGACAGGCGAGACGCCTGGAAATATTAATTGTGGTATTTGGGCGTCTTGCCACGATGCAACTATACTGCTGTGTTTCCTATACTTAAAATGTTCCCTTCTGCATGTCTATATGACTCACATGTATTGTGGATACTATTGCCTCTCACATATATAGGTTTAATGGGTGTTTTACATGTTAGAGAGATGCATTCAATTACGTGAACTCTA